>NC_061510.1:387685369-387706540 GCF_022539505.1 Lolium rigidum
TATATCTTATGAAGTCAAGCATGAAGAGACGTGGTTTTGGGTTTCAAACATGGAAATTTCAAAAACCTCCCAAAAGCTTCATTTTAATTAGAGTGACTAAGAAGGATACATGCTTCCCTTCTCATTTTCATGTTTTAAACTTGTTTAAATCTTGGTCAAACCTAGGATTTCACCAAGATTCAAATGGGCATAAAAATTCGAAAAAAATCAAAAGAATGAAAAACCAAAGCACATAGCATTCTTATGTCATATATAGTAAGCATTCAAGTTGATAAACAAGGTCTAGACGTATTCTAACCAGAAAAATCATGCATATATCTACCCCTAACCCTAAACTCTGTCTTATGAAGTCAAGCATGAAGAGAAGTGGTTTTGGGTTTCAAACATGGAAATTTCAAAAAAACCCAAAAAGCTTCATTTTCGGGAGACTAAGAAGGATCCATGCTTACCATTTTATTTTCATGTTTTAAACTTGTTTAAATCTTGGTCAAACCTAGGATTTGACCAAGATTCAAATGGGCAGAAAATAAAAAAATCAAAAAAAATGAAAAACCAAAGTACATAATCTTCTTATGGCATATAGTAAGCATTTAAGTTGTTGAACAAGGTCTAGACATATTCAAACCAGACAAATCATGTATCTATACCCCTAACCCCTAAACTCTATATATCTTATGAAGTCAAGCATGAAGAGACGTGGTTTTGGGTTTCAAACATGGAAATTTCAAAAACCTCCCAAAAGGCTCATTTTAGAGTGACTAAGAAGGATCCATGCTTACCTTTTCCTTTTCATATTTTGAACTTGTTTAAATCATTGTCAAACCTAGTATTTGACCAAGATACAAATGGGCACAAAATAAAAAATTCAGAAAAATGAAAAACAAAAGCACATAGTCTTCTTATGTCATATAGTAAGCATATATTGAAGTTGATAAACAAGGTCTAGACATATTCAAACTAGACAAATCATGTATCTACCCCCTAACCCAGCCCTAAACTCTGTCTTGTGAAGTCTAACATGAAGAGAAGTCATTTTGGGTTTCAAACGCTTAAGCCAAAAGCCCCATTTCAAATATTTCAAACTTATTCAAATTTGGTTCAAATTTGAAAGACATACAAGTTATAGCACACATAGTGCATACATGTTCACACATACTGCACTAGATGCTAACCCTATAGTTTGAGGCCATTGGATGAGGCCGAAAAAATTCTTGGATTAGAAATGGGGTTGTTCGAACCCCATAGTTGGATTTTTTGAACCTTGATCTGTAGTACTGGGCAAAACCCAAGTTTAACCTATTTAATTATAGATTCGTAGGTTGATTTTTCTACATTTTATTATTACTATGCAGCACATGTGTGTTTGCCCATCGAGTGAAACTCGGAGGAAGAGGGATCACTCGGAAGGAGAGAAGAAGGGAGAGCATTATGGTGTCTCCCCTTTTTCACGTGATGATGTTGACTGTTGTGCAGGGTTTGTCAGTGCGCAGGACGTGCGAGCGAACGAGCGAGGCCGAGAATGAGAGAGATTTGTTTGTTTTTTTTGTGAGAGGGACAACCGAAGGATCCTGAAAGACCCAGACACTTCCAAAATACGCATCATGATGCGTCTTCTCTTGACGAAGAAGATGGCTGGGAGTTTGCGTACCTATTGCACGCGACTTTTGCTCACTGAAGTGTGGAACCTCAAGCGTGGGCACCACACGTAAGTGACAGACCTGTAGGTGTAAAAACTCAGTTGATTATTACAGTGCATTAGAACAAAGTTTCCTATGGATTCAAGGGTTGGAAATTCAAGTTAACTCATTTACATGACATTATTTTTTCCGTGAAGCAAAGTTAACACATCTATCAATTGGTACATTTTGGAGTGACTAAGAGGATCCAGGCTTACTTATTCGTTTTCACGTGTTAAACTTGTCTAAATCTTGGTCAAACCTAGGATTTGACCAAGATTCAAATTGGCGGAAAATTTAAAAAAATAGAAAAATGAAAAACCAAAGCACATAGTCTTCTTATGTCATATAGTAAGCATTAAAGTTGATAAAGAAGGTAAAGACATATTCAAACCAGACAAATCATGTATCTACCCCCTAACCCTAAACTCTGTCTTATGAAGTCAAGCATGAAGAGAAGTGGTTTTGGGTTTCAAACATGGAAATTTCAAAAACCTCCCAAAAGCTTCATTCTAGAGTGACTAAGAAGGATCCAGGTTTACCCTACATTTTCATGTTCTAAACTTCTTTAAATCGTGGTTAAACCTAGGATTTGAACAAGATTCAAATAGACATAAAATTAAAATAAACAGAAAAATGAAAAACCAAAGCACATAGTCTTGTTATGTCATATAGTAAGCATTAAAGTTGAGAAACAAGGTCTCTAGACATATTAAAACTATGCAAATCATGTATCTATGTACCCCCTAACCCCTAAACTCTGTCTTATGAAGTCAAGCACGAAGAGATGTGGTTTTGGGTTTCAAACATGGAAATTTCAAAAACCTCCCAAAAGATTCATTTTAGAGTGACTAAGAAGGATACAAGCTTCCCTTCTCATTTTCATGTTTTAAACTTGTTTAAATCTTGGTCAAACCTAGGATTTGACCAAGATTCAAATGGGCATAAAAATTCAGAAAAAATCGAAAGAATGAAAAGCCAAAGCACATAGCATTCTTATGTCATATAGTAAGTATTCAAGTTGATAAACAAGGTCTAGACATATTCAAACCAGAAAAATCATGTATATATCTACCCCTAACCCTAAACTCTGTCTTATGAAGTCAAGCATGAAGAGAAGTGGTTTTGGGTTTCAAACACGGAAATTTCAAAAAAACCCAAAAGCTTCATTTTAGGGAGACTAAGAAGGATCCATGCTTACCATTTTATTTTCATGTCATAAACTTGTTTAAATCTTGGTCAAACCTAGGATTTGACCAAGATTCAAATTGGCAGAAAATTTAAAAAAATCAAAAAAATGAAAAACCAAAGTACATAGTCTTCTTATGGCATATAGTAAGCATTCAAGTTGTTAAAAAAGGTCTAGACATATACAAACCAGACAAATCATGTATCTATACCCCTAACCCCTAAACTCTATATATCTTATGAAGTCAAGCATGAAGAGACGTGGTTTTGGGTTTCAAACATGGAAATTTCAAAAACCTCCAAAAAGCTTCATTTTAATTAGAGTGACTAAGAAGGATACAGGCTTCCCTTCTCATTTTCATGTTTTAAACTTGTTTAAATCTTGGTCAAACCTAGGATTCGACCAAGATTCAAATGGGCATAAAAATTCAGAAAAAATCAAAAGAATGAAAAACCAAAGCACATAGCATTCTTATGTCATATATTAAGCATTCAAGTTGATAAACAAGGTCTAGACATATTCAAACCAGAAAAATCATGTATATATCTACCCCTAACCCTAAACACTGTCTTATGAAGTCAAGCATGAAGAGAAGTGGTTTTGGGTTTCAAACATGGAAATTTCAAAAAAAACCAAAAGCTTCATTTTAGGGAGACTAAGAAGGATCCATGCTTACCATTTTATTTTCATGTCTTAAACTTGTTTAAATCTTGGTCAAACCTAGGATTTGACCAAGATTCAAATTGGCAGAAAATTAAAAAAAAATCAAAAAAATGAAAAACCAAAGTACATAGTCTTCTTATGGCATACAGTAAGCATTCAAGTTGTTAAACAAGGTCTAGACATATTCAAACCAGACAAATCATGTATCTGTACCCCTAACCCCTAATTAAACTCTATATATCTTATGAAGTCAAGCATGAAGAGACGTGGTTTTGGTTTCAAACATGGAAATTTCAAAAACCTCCCAAAAGCTTCATTTTAATTAGAGTGACTAAGAAGGAGACATGCTTCCCTTCTCATTTTCATGTTTTAAACTTGTTTAAATCTTGGTCAAACCTAGGATTTGACCAAGATTCAAATGGGCATAAAAATTCAGAAAAAATCGAAAGAATGAAAATCCAAAGCACATAGCATTCTTATGTCATATAGTAAGTATTCAAGTTGATAAACAAGGTCTAGACATATTCAAACCAGAAAAATCATGTATATATCTACCCCTAACCCTAAACACTGTCTTATGAAGTCAAGCATGAAGAGAAGTGGTTTTGGGTTTCAAACATGGAAATTTCAAAAAAACCCAAAAGCTTCATTTTAGGGAGACTAAGAAGGATCCATGCTCCATTTTATTTTCATGTCTTAAACTTGTTTAAATCTTGGTCAAACCTAGGATTTGACCAAGATTCAAATTGGCAGAAAATTAAAAAAAATCAAAAAAATGAAAAACCAAAGTACATAGTCTTCTTATGGCATATAGTAAGCATTCAAGTTGTTAAACAAGGTCTAGACATATTCAAACCAGACAAATCATGTATCTATACCCCTAACCCCTAATTAAACTCTATATATCTTATGAAGTCAAGCATGAAGAGACGTGGTTTTGGGTTTCAAACATGGAAATTTCAAAAACCTCCCAAAAGCTTCATTTTAATTAGAGTGACTAAGAAGGATACATGCTTCCCTTCTCATTTTCATGTTTTAAACTTGTTTAAATCTTGGTCAAACCTAGGATTTGACCAAGATTCAAATGGGCATAAAAATTCAGAAAAAATCAAAAGAATGAAAAACCAATGCACATAGCATTCTTATGTCATATATAGTAAGCATTCAAGTTGATAAACAAGGTCTAGACATATTCAAACCAGAAAAATCATGTATATATCTACCCCTAACCCTAAACTCTGTCTTATGAAGTCAAGCATGAAGAGAAGTGGTTTTGGGTTTCAAACATGGAAATTTCAAAAAAAAACCCAAAAGCTTCATTTTCGGGAGACTAAGAAGGATCCATGCTTACCATTTTATTTTCATGTTTTAAACTTGTTTAAATCTTGGTCAAACCTAGGATTTGACCAAGATTCAAATGGGCAGAAAATAAAAAAAAATCAAAAAAATGAAAAACCAAAGTACATAGTCTTCTTATGGCATATAGTAAGCATTTAAGTTGTTGAACTAGGTCTAGACATATTCAAACCAGACAAATCATGTATCTATACCCCTAACCCCTAAACTCTATATATCTTATGAAGTCAAGCATGAAGAGACGTGGTTTTGGGTTTCAAACATGGAAATTTCAAAAACCTCCCAAAAGGCTCATTTTAGAGTGACTAAGAAGGATCCATGCTTACCTTTTCCTTTTCATATTTTGAACTTGTTTAAATCATTGTCAAACCTAGGATTTGACCAAGATACAAATGGGCACAAAATAAAAAAATCAGAAAAATGAAAAACAAAAGCACATAGTCTTCTTATGTCATATAGTAAGCATATATTGAAGTTGATAAACAAGGTTTAGACATATTCAAACTAGACAAATCATGTATCTACCCCCTAACCCTGCCATAAACTCTGTCTTATGAAGTCTAGCATGAAGAGAAGTCGTTTTGGGTTTCAAACGCTTAAGCCAAAAGCCCCATTTCAAATATTTCAAACTTATTCAAATTTGGTTCAAATTTGAAAGACATACAAGTTATAGCACACATAGTGCATACATGTTCACACATACTGCACTAGATGCTAACCCTATAGTTTGAGGCCATTGGATGAGGTCGAAAAAATTCTTGGATTCGAAATGGGGTTGTTCGAACCCCATAGTTGGATTTTTTGGAACCTTGATCTGTAGTACTGGGCAAAACCCAAGTTTAACCTATTTAATTATAGATTCGTAGGTTGATTTTTCTACCTTTTATTATTACTATGCAACACATGTGTGTTTGCCCATCGAGTGAAACTCGGAGGTAGTGGGATCACTCGGAAGGAGAGAAGAAGGGAGAGCATTATGGTGTCTCCCCTTTTTCAGGTGATGATGTTGACTGTTGTGCAGGGTTTGTCAGTGCGCAGGACGTGCGAGCGAGCGAGTCGAGCGAGGCCGAGAACGAGAGAGATTTGTTTGTTTTTTTGTGAGAGGGACAACCGAAGGATCCTGAAGGACCCAGACACTTCCAAAATACGCATCCTGATGCGTCTTCTCTTGACGAAGAAGATGGCTGGGAGTTTGCATACCTATTGCACGTGACTTGTGCTCACTGAAGTGTGGGACCTCAAGCGTGGGCACCACACGTAAGTGACAGACCCGTTGGTGTAAAAACTCGGTTGATTATTACAGTGCATTAGAACAAAGTTTCCTATGGATCCAAGGGTAGGAAATCCAAGTTAACTCATTTACATGACATTATTTTTTCCGTGAAGCAAAGTTAACACATCTATCAATTGGTACATTTTGGAGTGACTAAGAGGATCCAGGCTTACTTATTCGTTTTCACGTGTTAAACTTGTCTAAATCTTGGTCAAACCTAGGATTTGACCAAGATTCAAATGGGCGGAAAATAAAAAAAAACAGAAAAATGAAAAACCAAAGCACATAGTCTTCTTATGTCATATAGTAAGCATTAAAGTTGATAAAGAAGGTAAAGACATATTCAAACCAGACAAATCATGTATCTATACCCCTAACCCCTAATTAAACTCTATATATTTTATGAAGTCAAGCATGAAGAGACGTGGTTTTGGGTTTCAAACATGGAAATTTCAAAAACCTCCCAAAAGCTTCATTTTAATTAGAGTGACTAAGAAGGATACATGCTTCCCTTCTAATTTTCATGTTTTAAAGTTGTTTAAATCTTGGTCAAACCTAGGATTTGACCAAGATTCAAATGGGCATAAAAATTCATAAAAAATCAAAAGAATGAAAAACCAAAGCACATAGCATTCTTATGTCATATATAGTAAGCATTCAAGTTGATAAACAAGGTCTAGACATATTCAAACCAGAAAAATCATGTATATATCTACCCCTAACCCTAAACTCTGTCTTATGAAGTCAAGCATGAAGAGAAGTGGTTTTGGGTTTCAAACATGGAAATTTCAAAAAAAAAACCAAAAAGCTTCATTTTCGGGAGACTAAGAAGGATCCATGCTTACCATTTTATTTTCATGTTTTAAACTTGTTTAAATCTTGGTCAAACCTAGGATTTGACCAAGATTCAAATGGGCAGAAAATAAAAAAAATCAAAAAAAATGAAAAACCAAAGTACATAGTCTTCTTATGGCATATAGTAAGCATTTAAGTTGTTGAACAAGGTCTAGACATATTCAAACCATACAAATCATGTATCTATACCCCTAACCCCTAAACTCTATATATCTTATGAAGTCAAGCATGAAGAGACGTGGTTTTGGGTTTCAAACATGGAAATATCAAAAACCTCCCAAAAGGCTCATTTTAGAGTGACTAAGAAGGATCCATGCTTACCTTTTCCTTTTCATATTTTGAACTTGTTTAAATCATTGTCAAACCTAGGATTTGACCAAGATACAAATGGGCACAAAATAAAAAAATCAGAAAAATGAAAAACAAAAGCACATAGTCTTCTTATGTCATATAGTAAGCATATATTGAAGTTGATAAACAAGGTCTAGACATATTCAAACTAGACAAATCATATATCTACCCCCTAACCCAGCCATAAACTCTGTCTTATGAAGTCTAGCATGAAGAGAAGTCGTTTTGGGTTTCAAACGCTTAAGCCAAAAGCCCCATTTCAAATATTTCAAACTTATTCAAATTTGGTTCAAATTTGAAAGACATACAAGTTATAGCACACATAGTGCATACATGTTCACACATACTGCACTAGATGCTAACCCTATAGTTTGAGGCCATTGGATGAGGTCGAAAAAATTCTTGGATTAGAAATTAATGGGGTTGTTCGAACCCCATAGTTGGATTTTTTTGAACCTTGATCTGTAGTACTGGGCAAAACCCAAGTTTAACCTATTTAATTATAGATTCGTAGGTTGATTTTTCTACCTTTTATTATTACTATGCAACACATGTGTGTTTGCCCGTCGAGTGAAACTCGGAGGAAGAGGGATCACTCGGAAGGAGAGAAGAAGGGAGAGCATTACGGTGTCTCCCCTTTTTCAGGTGATGATGTTGACTGTTGTGCAGGGTTTGTCAGTGCGCAGGACGTGCGAGCGAGCGAGTCGAGCGAGGCCGAGAACGAGAGAGATTTGTTTGTTTTTTTTGTGAGAGGGACAACCGAAGGATCCTGAAGGACCCAGACACTTCCAAAATACGCATCCTGATGTGTCTTCTGTTGACGAAGAAGATGGCTGGGAGTTTGCGTACCTATTGCACGTGACTTGTGCTCTCTGAAGTGTGGGACCTCAAGCGTGGGCACCACACGTAAGTGACAGACCCGTTGGTGTAAAAACTCGGTTGATTATTACAGTGCATTAGAACAAAGTTTCCTATGGATTCAAGGGTTGGAAATCCAAGTTAACTCATTTACATGACATTATTTTTTCCGTGAAGCAAAGTTAACACATCTATCAATTGGTACATTTTGGAGTGACTAAGAGGATCCAGGCTTACTTATTCGTTTTCACGTGTTAAACTTGTCTAAATCTTGGTCAAACCTAGGATTTGACCAAGATTCAAATGGGCGGAAAATAAAAAAAACAGAAAAATGAAAAACCAAAGCACATAGTCTTCTTATGTCATATAGTAAGCATTAAAGTTGATAAAGAAGGTAAAGACATATTCAAACCAGACAAATCATGTATCTACCCTCTAACCCTAAACTCTGTCTTATGAAGTCAAGCATGAAGAGAAGTGGTTTTGGGTTTAAAACATGGAAATTTCAAAAACCTCCCAAAAGCTTCATTTTAGAGTGACTAAGAAGGATCTAGGCTTACCCTTCCATTTTCATGTTCTAAACTTGTTTAAATCGTGGTTAAACCTAGGATTTGACCAAGATTCAAATGGGCATAAAACTAAAATAAAACAGAAAAATGAAAAACCAAAGCACATAGTCTTCTTCTGTCATATAGTAAGCATTAAAGTTGAGAAACAAGGTCTCTAGACATATTCAAACTATGTAAATCATGTATCTATGTACCCCCTGATACATCTCCGACGTATCGATAATTTCTTATGTTCCATGCCACATTATTGATGATATCTACATGTTTTATGCACACTTTATGTCATATTCGTGCATTTTCTGGAACTAACCTATTAACAAGATGCCGAAGTGCCGGTTCTCGTTTTCTCGCTGTTTTTGGTTTCGAAATCCTAGTAACGAAATATTCTCGGAATCGGACGAAATCAACGCCCGAGGTTCCTATTTTTCTCGGAACCATCCGGAACACCCGAGAGCCGCCGGAGGGAAGCCACGGGGGCCCCACACCACACCCGGCGCGGCCGGAGGGGGCCGCGCCGCCCTATGGTGTGGTGGCCCCGAGCCCCCTCCGAGGCTGCCCTTCCGCCTATTTAAAGCCTCCGTCGCGAAAACCCTATTACGTTGGACGAAACCCACGAAACCTTCCGGAGCCGCCGCCATCGCGAAGCCAAGATCCGAGGGACAGGAGTCTCCGTTCCGGCACCCTGCCGGAGCGGGGAAGTGCCCCGGAAGGCTTCTCCATCGACACCGCTGCCATCTCCACCGCCATCTTCATCACCGCTGCTGCTCCCATGAGGAGGGAGTAGTTCTCCATCGAGGCTCGGGGCTGTACCGGTAGCTATGTGGTTCATCTCTCTCTCTCTGTACTCCAATACAATGATCTCATGAGCTGCCTTACATGATTGAGATCCATATGATGAGCTTTGTATCGCTACTAGTCTATGTGCTACTCTAGTGATGTTATTAAAGTAGTTTTATTCCTCCTTCACGGTGTAATGGTGACAGTGTGTGCATCCGTGTTAGTACTTGGCGTAGGCTATGATTATGATCTCTTGTAGATTATGAAGTTAACTATTGCTATGATGGTATTGATGTGATCTATTCCTCCTAACTGGTGTGAAGGTGACAGTGTGCATGCTATGTTAGTACTTGGTTTAGTCGTGTCGATCTTTCATGCACTCTAAGGTTATTTAAATATGAACATTTAATTGTGGAGCTTGTTAACTCCGGCATTGAGGGTTCGTGTAATCCTACGCAATGTGTTCATCATCCAACAAGAGAGTGTAGAGTATGCATTTATCTATTCTGTTATGTGATCAAAGTTGAGAGTGTCCACTAGTGAAAGTCTATTCCCTAGGCCTTGTTCCTAGATACTGCTATCGCTGCTTGTTACTGTTTTACTGCGTTACTACTGCTGCGTTACTACTGTATGTTTACTTCCTGCAATATTACTACCATCAACTACACGCCAGGAAGCTATTTTCTGGCGCCGTACTACTGCTCATATTCATTCATACCACTTGTATTTCACTATCTCTTCGCCGAACTAGTGCACCTATTAGGTGTGTTGGGGACACAAGAGACTTCTTGCTTTGTGGTTGCAGGGTTGCATGAGAGGGATATCTTTGACCTCTTCCTCCCCGAGTTCGATAAACCTTGGGTAATCCACTTAAGGGAAACTTGCTGCTGTTCTAAAAACCTCTGGTCTTGGAGGCCCAACACTGTCTACAAGAATAGAAGCACCCGTAGACATCAAGCACTTTTCTGGCGCCGTTGCCGGGGAGGAAAGGTAAAAGGTACTCACACTCCGGATCTCGGCTACTAAGCTATTTTTCCCGGCGCCGTTGTAAGTACTCGAAGCTATTTCCTTTAGACTCTGCAATTGCGACATTTGGTTTCTTATTTACACTAGTTAGGCATAATGGACAACAATGAGCTTCTTATTCTATTTCCTGATTTAAGACATGGATGGTTTGATGCGAAAATTAAAAAACCCATGGAACATATTAATATGAATGCTTTGAACACTATTGTTGCTAATGCTATGGAAAATTCTAAGCTTGGGGAAGCTGGCTTTGATGAGCATGATATTTTTAGTCCCCCAAGCATTGAGGAGAAAATTTACTTTGATGATACTTTGCCTCCTATATTTGATGATGAGAATAATAATGATAGCTACTTTGTTGAATTTGCTCCCACTACAACTAATAAAATTGATTATGCCTATGTGGAGAGTAATAATTTTATGCATGAGACTCATGATAAGAATGCTTTATGTGATAGTTATATTGTTGAGTTTGCTCATGTTGCTACTGAAAGTTATTATGAGAGAGGAAAATATGGTTGTAAAAATTTTCACGTTACTAAAACACCTCTCTATGTGCTGAAATTTTTGAAGCTACACTTGTTTTATCTTCCTATGCTTGTTACTTTGCTCTTCATGAACTTGTTTATTTACAAGATTCCTATGCATAGGAAGCATGTTAGACTTAAATGTGTTTTGAATTTTCCTCTTGATGCTCTCTTTTGCTTCAACTCTTATTTCTTGCGAGTGCATCATTAAAACTGCTGAGCCCATCTTAATGGCTATAAAGAAAGAACTTCTTGGGACATAACCCATGTGTTTTTTTACTACAGTACTTAGTTTTATATTTGTGTCTTGGAAGTTGTTTACTACTGTAGCAACCTCTCCTTATCATGTTTTTGTGCCAAGTAAAGTTTCTATGCTAAAGTTGATGTTATATTTGGGATCGCTGCGCAGAAACAGCATTGCTGTCAGTCACTAATCTGGGTCTAAGTCTCTGTAGAAAATTCGAAAAATCTGCCAATTTATGAGCGTGATCCTCAGATATGTACGCAACTTTCATTAGTTTTGAGTTTTTCCGTTTGAGCAAGTCTGGTGCCATTTTAAAATTCGTCTTTACGGACTGTTCTGTTTTTGACAGATTCTGCCTTTTATTTCGCATTGCCGCTTTTGTTAAGTTGAATGGGTTTCTTTGTTCCATTAACTTTCAGAAGCTTTGTGCAATGTCCAGAAGTGTAAAGAATTATTGTGTCACCTCTGAACATGTAAATTTTTATTGTGCACTAACCCTCTAATGAGTTTGCTTGAAGTTTGGTGTGAAGGAAGTTTTCAAGGGTCAAGAGAGGAGTATGATATACTATGATCAAGAGGAGTGAAAGCTCTAAGCTTGGGGATGCCCCCGTGGTTCATCCCTGCATATTTCAAGAAGACTCAAGCATCTAAGAGCATCTCCACTCGTCCCCCCGAACAGGCCCCCGGCGAGCGTTTTTTACATCCGGACGGCGTAAGTCGGCCCAGTCGCGCCCCCGGTTCCTCGTTTTCGTCCGGATTTGGCCCTTCATCCATCCGGCGAGCCCACGCCACCCCGGCCCCCGGGAGCGCTCGGGGACTCCGGACGAAATGAAAGCGCGCGAAACGTTCCCACGCGTCCGGTGGCCCCAACTTGTCGGCGAGAGACACCGATCGTCGTCCTCATCGCATCGTCTTCCGCGCGCCGTAAAGCCCTGCCGCCGGTCGGCATTCGCCGGACGCGTAGCTTCCACGCGGCGAGTTAATGCCGTCGCCTCGGTTTCATGCGCGCCTACCGCTATTTATCGCCGAACTACCCCGGCTGCCCCGCATTCACCTCCTCGCTCGTCTTCCCCCAAATCATCCCCGAACTCGAAGGAACCAGCAATGGCGAACGACGATGCGGCCAACAACGGCTTCGGCCGCTGCTCTCTCCACCAATGGGAGGGGCGACTCCTGCACGCGGCGGGGTACCCTGCGCCGCCGGACTTCCGCGTGCCGGGAGGCTGGAGGCTGAGTGCAGGCGGCGTGCCGATCCCGCCGCCGCCAACGGGTGGCGGCGCACTCGAAGCGGCGATCGACGAGGTGCTCGTCACTCTCAGTGACGAGCAGCGCGCGGATCCGCGCTTCTTCCCCGACAACACGAAGCGTGGATCGCGTTCTTCCGGCGAAGGTACGAACGCGAACTCGCCTGTTACGACGGCCCTCCTCCTCCTCCGGCAAGGAACAACGCCGCCGGCCGCCGCCGATGGTGGAGCGCGCCCAACCGCACCCTCGAGAATGTGCTCGCGCACATCGAGGACGGGAACTCCCCTGTCCCGGGATGCCGCCGCCGGTGGCGGCTACCGTGTCGCGCCGGCACGGTGGTTCCTGGATACCGAGGAGGATGGCGCCGTCCTCTTCGTCGTCGGGCTCGAGATCGGCGTCCGTGTCCGGCGGGTCGACGCCGGCCACCGTCAAGAAGGAGTGGGCGACCGTCAAGAAGGAGCCGGCGTCGCCACCGCCGACCGGAGGGCGCAGCAGCCGGCGCCCTCGTCATCCGCGACCAGCCTTCCGCTCCGCGGAGCGGGCGGAAGAAGACGAAGAAAGAGGCCGGCGCAAACAAGCTCGCCGCAAACCAGCTCGCCGAGGAGGAGGCGAGGCGCGCGGAGGAGGCCGCGGTGGCGGAGGCGATCGCAAGATCGGCCGAAGGACATGGAGGAGGTGAAGCGCGCGGACGACGCCGCACTGGACTGGTCCAGGCGCGACTGGGAGCGCCAGGAGGCTGAGCAGCAGCGGCGGCTACTGGATCTGGCCGCCGCGCGTCAACTCGCCGCTCACGCCGCCACACCATCCGCCGCTAGGAACGCCGCGCCCAGGGAGGTGGTGAAGCTCGAGGAGAGCAGCGACGACGACATGTACCTTCCGTCACCGCCACGCACCGGCGACGCCGGCCGTGGCACGAGCCGTTGGTACGAGGCTCCGCCGCCCCGAGGACAACGCCGACTCGAGCGACGACGACGACGACGACGGCGGCGACTACACGTCCTTCTACCGCCATTTCGGCATGTAGTAGGCCGCTATTTAGTTTAAGTTTAGTTTGCCAATCGCCGAATTCAAATATATGTACGAATTCGGCCTATTTATGTACGAACTCGCCTCTATATGTTAAATATCATTAAATTTCGCTTATGTTTGAACGAATTCGCCTATTTTATCTGAATTCATCGTATTACGTTGCATCCATCCTGGGCTCGCGGCTGGGAAAATGGGCCTCCCCACGCTAAATCTTCCTCCAATCCGGACGAAAATATCGTCGGATTTGGGCGTGGGGAGCCCAAACGAGTGGGGATGCTCTAAGCTTGGGGATGCCCAAGGCATCCCCTTCTTCATCGACAAAGTATCAGGTTCCTTCTCTTGAAACTATATTTTTATTCGGTCACATCTGATGTACTTTACTTGGAGCGTCTGTGTGTGCTTTTATTTTTGTTTTGTTATCTTAGTTCTCTGAATAAGTTCATCCTTATGTGGGAGAGAGACACGCTCCGCTGGTTCGTATGAACACATGTGTTCTTAGCTCATAATATTCATGGCGAAGTTTCCTCTTCGTTAAATTGTTATATGGTTGGAAACGGGAAATGCTACATGTGGTAATTGGTAAAATGTCTTGGATAATGTGATACTTGGCAATTGTTGTGCTCATGTTTAAGCTCTTGCATCATATACTTTGCACCCATTAATGAAGAAATACATAGAGCTTACTAAAATTTGGTTTGCATAATTGGTCTCTCTAAGGTCTAGATAATTTCTAGTATTGGGTTGAACAACAAGGAAGACGGTGTAAAGTCTTATAATGTTTACAATATGTCTTTTATGTGAGTTTTGCTGCACCGGTTCATCCTTGTGTTTGTTTCAAATAAACCTTGCTAGCCTAAACCTTGTATCGAGAGGGAATAGTTCTCATGCATCCAAATCCTTGAGCCAACCACTATGCCATTTGTGTCCACCATACCTACCTACTACATGGTATTTCTCCGCCATTCCAAAGTAAATTGCTTGAGTGCTACCTTTAAACAATTCAAAAGTTATTACCTCTTATTTGTGTCAATGTTCTATAGCTCATGAGGAAGTATGTGGTGTTTATCTTTCAATCTTGTTGGGCAACTTTCACCAATGGACTAGTGGCTTCATCCGCTTATCCAATAATTTTGCAAAAAGAGCTGGCAATGGGATTCCCAGTCCCAAATTAATTAACAAAAATAGACACTCCTCCATGGTATGTGATTGTTGGACGGCACCCGAAGGATTCGGTTAGCCATGGCTTGAGAAAGCAAAGGTGGGGAGGAGTGTCATCATAATAAAACTAAAATAAAAAGGCACTCCTTCATGGTATGAGATTGTTGGCGGGCACCCGAGGATTCGGTTAGCCATGGTTTGTGAAAGAAAGGTTGGAAGGAGTGCCACCCAAAAATAAAATAAAATGGGAGCCGCTCTTTGAATGTTTGTACGGCAAGGGGTTAGAGTACCCACTACCATTCGTTGACAACAACAAACACCTCTCAAAACTTTATTTTTATGCTCTCTTTATGTTTTCAAAATAAAAGCTCTAGCACAAATATAGCAATCGATGCTTTCCTCTTTGAAGGACCATTCTTCTACTTTTATGTTGAGTCAGTTCACCTATCTCTCTCCACCTCAAGAAGCAAACACTTGTGTGAACTGTGCATTGATTCCTACATACTTGCATATTGCACTTATTATATTACTTTGCATTGACAACTATCCATGAGATATACATGTTATAAGTTGAAAGCAACCGCTGAAACTTAATCTTCCTTTGTGTTGCTTCAATACCTTTACTTTGATTTATTGCTTATGAGTTAACTCTTATGCAAGACTTATTGATGTTTGTCTTGAAAGTATTATTCATGAAAAGTCTTTGTTATATGATTCAGTTGTTTACTCATGTCATTACCATTGTTTTGATCGCTGCATTCATTACATATGTTTACAAATAGTATGATCAAGATTATGATGGCATGTCACTTCAGAAATTATCTTTGTTATCGTTTTACCTGCTTGGGACGAGCAGAACTAAGATTGGGGATGCTGATACGTCTCGATAATTTCTTATGTTCCATGCCACATTATTGATGATATCTACATGTTTTATGCACACTTTATGTCATATTCGTGCATTTTCTGGAACTAACCTATTAACAAGATGCCGAAGTGCCAGTTCCTGTTTTCTGCTGTTTTTGGTTTCGAAATCCTAGTAACGAAATATTCTCGGAATCGGACGAAATCAACGCCCGAGGTTCCTATTTTTCCCGGAACCATCCGGAACACCCGAGAGCCGCCGGAGGAAGCCCCGGGGGCCCCACACCACACCGCGGCGCGGCCGGAGGGGGCCGCGCCGCCCTATGGTGTGGTGGCCCCGAGCCCCTCCGAGGCTGCCCTTCCGCCTATTTAAAGCCTCCGTCGCGAAAACCCTATTACGTTGGACGAAACCCACGGAAACCTTCCGGAGCCGCCGCCATCGCGAAGCCAAGATCGGGGGGACAGGAGTCTCTGTTCCGGCACCCTGCCGGAGCGGGGAAGTGCCCCCGGAAGGCTTCTCCATCGACACCACTGCCATCTCCACCGCCATCTTCATCACCGCTGCTGCTCCCATGAGGAGGGAGTAGTTCTCCATCGAGGCTCGGGGCTGTACCGGTAGCTATGTGGTTCATCTCTCTCTCTCTTTACTCCAATACAATGATCTCATGAGCTGCCTTACATGATTGAGATCCATATGATGAGCTTTGTATCGCTACTAGTCTATGTGCTACTCTAGTGATGTTATTAAAGTAGTTTTATTCCTCCTTCACGGTGTAATGGTGACAGTGTGTGCATCCGTGTTAGTACTTGGCGTAGGCTATGATTATGATCTCTTGTAGATTATGAAGTTAACTATTGCTATGATGGTATTGATGTGATCTATTCCTCCTAACTGGTGTGAAGGTGACAGTGTGCATGCTATGTTAGTACTTGGTTTAGTCGTGTCGATCTTTAATGCACTCTAAGGTTATTTAAATATGAACATTTAATTGTGGAGCTTGTTAACTCCGGCATTGAGGGTTCGTGTAATCCTACGCAATGTGTTCATCATCCAACAAGAGAGTGTAGAGTATGCATTTATCTATTCTCGTTATGTGATCAAAGTTGAGAGTGTCCACTAGTGAAAGTCTATTCCCTAGGCCTTGTTCCTAGATATCGCTATCGCTGCTTGTTACTTGTTTTATCTGCGTTACTACTGCTGCGTTACTACTGCATGTTTACTTCCTGCAATATTACTACCATCAACTGCACGCCAGGAAGCTATTTTTTGGCGCCGTACTACTGCTCATATTCATTCATACCACTTGTATTTCACTATCTCTTCGCCGAACTAGTGCACCTATTAGGTGTGTTGGGGACACAAGAGACTTCTTGCTTTGTGGTTGCAGGGTTGCATGAGAGGGATATCTTTGACCTCTCCCTCCCCGAGTTCGATAAACCTTGGGTAATCCACTTAAGGGAAACTTGCTGCTGTTCTACAAACCTCTGCTCTTGGAGGCCCAACACTGTCTACAAGAATAGAAGCACCCGTAGACATCACCCCCTAACCCCTAAACTCTGTCTTATGAAGTCAAGCACGAAGAGATGTGGTTTTCGGTTTCAAATATGGAAATTTCAAAAACCTCCCAAAAGATTCATTTTAGAGTGACTAAGAAGGATACATGCTTCCCTTCTCATTTTCATGTTTTAAACTTGTTTAAATCTTGGTCAAACCTAGGATTTGACCAAGATTCAAATGGGCATAAAAATTCAGAAAAAATCGAAAGAATGAAAAACCAAAGCACATAGCATTCTTATGTCATATAGTAAGCATTCAAGTTGACAAACAAGGTCTAGACATATTCAAACCATAAAAATCATGTATATACCTACCCCTAACCCTAAACTCTGTCTTATGAAGTCAAGCATGAAGAGAAGTGGTTTTGGGTTTCAAACATGGAAATTTCAAAAAAACCCAAAAGCTTCATTTTAGGGAGACTAAGAAGGATCCATGCTTACCATTTTATTTTCATGTCATAAACTTGTTTAAATCTTGGTCAAACCTAGGATTTGACCAAGATTCAAATTGGCGTAAAAATTAAAAAAAATCAAAAAAATGAAAAACCAAAATACATAGTCTTCTTATGGCATATAGTAAGCATTCAAGTTGTTAAACAAGGTCTAGACATATTCAAACCAGACAAATCATGTATCTATACCCCTAACCCCTAAACTCTATATATCTTATGAAGTCAAGCATGAAGAGACGTGGTTTGGGGTTTCAAACATGGAAATTTCAAAAACCTCCCAAAAGGCTCATTTTAGAGTGACTAAGAAGGATCCATGCTTACCTTTTCCTTTTTATATTTTGAACTTGTTTAAATCATTGTCAAACCTAGGATTTGACCAAGATACAAATGGGCACAAAATAAAAAAATCAGAAAAATGAAAAACAAAAGCACATAGTCTTCTTATGTCATATAGTAAGCATATATTGAAGTTGATAAACAAGGTCTAGACATATTCAAACTAGACAAATCATGTATCTACCCCCTAACCCAACCCTAAACTATGTCTTATGAAGTCTAGCATGAAGAGAAGTCGTTTTGGGTTTCAAACGCTTAAGCCTAAAGCCCCATTTCAAATATTTCAAACTTATTCAAATTTGGTTTTAATTTGAAAGACATACAAGTTATAGCACACATAGTGCATACATGTTCACACATACTGCACTAGATGCTAACCCTATAGTTTGAGGCCATTGGATGAGGTCGAAAAAATTCTTGGATTAGAAATGGGGTTGTTCGAACCCCATAGTTGGATTTTTTTGAACCTTGATCTGTAGTACTGGGCAGAACCCAAGTTTAACCTATTTAATTATAGATTCGTAGGTTGATTTTTCTACCTTTTATTATTACTATGCAGCACATGTGTGTTTGCCCGTCGAGTGAAACTCGGAGGAAGAGGGATCACTCGGAAGGAGAGAAGAAGGGAGAGCATTATGGTGTCTCCCCTTTTTCACGTGATGATGTTGACTGTTGTGCAGGGTTTGTCAGTGCGCAGGACGTGCGAGCGAGCGAGCGAGTCGAGCGAGGCCGAGAATGAGAGAGATTTTTTGTGTGAGAGGGACAACCGAAGGATCCTGAAGGACCCAGACACTTCCAAAATACGCATCCTGATGCGTCTTCTCTTGACGAAGAAGATGGCTGGGAGTTTGCGTACCTATTGCACGTGACTTGTGCTCACTGAAGTGTGGGACCTCAAGCGTGGGCACCACACGTAAGTGACAGACCTGTTGGTGTAAAAGCTCGGTTGATTATTACAGTGCATTAGAACAAAGTTTCCTATGGATTGAAGGGTAGGAAATCCAAGTTAACTCATTTACCTGACATTATTTTTTCCGTGAAGCAAAGTTAACACATCTATCAATTGGTACATTTTGGAGTGACTAAGAGGATCCAGGCTTACTTATTCGTTTTCACGTGTTAAACTTGTCTAAATCTTCGTCAAAACTAGGATTTGACCAAGATTCAAATGGGCGGAAAATTAAAAAAAAACAGAAAAATGAAAAACCAAAGCACATAGTCTTCTTATGTCATATAGTAAGCATTAAAGTTGATAAAGAAGGTAAAGACATATTCAAACCAGACAAATGATGTATCTACCCCCTAACCCTAAACTCTGTCTTATGAAGTCAAGCATGAAGAGAAGTGGTTTTGGGTTTCAAACATATGGAAATTTCAAAAACCTCCCAAAAGCTTTATTTTAGAGTGACTAAGAAGGATCCAGGCTTACCCTTCTATTTTCATGTTCTAAACTTGTTTAAATCGTGGTTAAACCTAGGATTTGACCAAGATTCAAATGGGCATAAAATTAAAATAAAACAGAAAAATGAAAAACCAAAGCACATAGTCTTCTTATGTCATATAGTAAGCATTAAAGTTGAGAAACAAGGTCTAGACATATTTAAACTATGCAAATCTTGTATCTACGTACCCCCTAACCCCTAAACTCTGTCTTATGAAGTCAAGCACGAGGAGATGTGGTTTTGGGTTTCAAACATGAAAATTTCAAAAACCTCCCAAAAGATTCATTTTAGAGTGACTAAGAAGGATACAGACTTCCCTTCTCATTTTTATATTTTAAACTTGTTTAAATCTTGGTCAAACCTAGGATTTGACCAAGATTCAAATGGGCATAAAAATTCAGAAAAAATCAAAAGAATGAAAAACCAAAGCACATAGCATTCTTATGTCATATAGTAAGCATTCAAGTTGATAAAGAAGGTCTAGACATATTCAAACCAGAAAAATTATGTATATATCTACCCCTAACCCTAAACTCTGTCTTATGAAGTCAAGCATGAAGAGAAGTGGTTTTGGGTTTCAAACATGGAAATTTCAAAAAAAAACCCCAAAAGCTTCATTTGAGGGTGACTAAGGAGGATACATGCTTACCATTTGATTTTCATGTTTTAACCTTGTTTAAATCTTGGTCAAACCTAGGATTTGACCAAGATTCAAATGGGTAGAAAATTTTAAAAATCAGAAAAATGAAAAACCAAAGTACATAGTCTTCTGATGTCATATAGTAAGCATTCAAGTTGTTAAACAAGGTCTAGACATATTCAAACTAGACAAATCATGTATCTATACCCCTAACCCCTAATTAAACTCTGTCTTATGAAGTCAAGCATGAAGAGAAGTGGTTTCGGGTTTCAAACATGGACTAAGAAGGATCATTTTAAAAAACCCCAAAAGCTTCATTTTAGAGTGCATAAGAAGGATCCAGGCTTACTCTTTCATTTTCATGTTTTAATCTTGTTTAAATCTTGGTCAGACCTAGGATTTGACCAATATTCAAATGAGCATAAAATAAAATAAAAACCAAAACACATAGTCTTCTTATGTCATATAGTAAGCATTCAAGTTCATAAACAAGGTCTAGACACATTCAAATCAGACAAGTCATGTACCCCTAACCCTAAACTCTGTCTTATAAATGAAGTCAAGCATGAAAAGAAGTGTGGTTTTGGGTTTCAAACATGGAAATTTGAAAAACCTCCCAAAAGCTTCATTTTAATTAGACTGACTGATTAATTAAGAAGGATCCATAATTAATTACCTTTTCATTGTCATGTTTTAAACTTGTTTAAATCTTGGTCAAACCTAGGATTTGACCAAGATTCAAATGGGCATAAAAATTCAGAAAAAATCGAAAGAATGAAAAACCAAAGCACATAGCCTCTTCTTATGTCATATATAGTAAGCATTCAAATTGATAAAACATGGTCTAGACATAGTCAAACCAGAAAAATCATGTATCTTCCCCTAACCCTAAACTCTTTCTTATGAAGTCAAGCATGAAGAGAAGTGGTTTTGGGTTTCAAACATGGTAAATTCAAGAACCTCCCAAAAGCTTCATTTTAGAGTGACTAAGAGAAGGATCCAGACTTACCTTTTCATTTTCACATGTTAAAATTGTTTAAATATTGCTCAAACCTAGGATTTTACTAGTTTATGATACAACACC
>NC_061510.1:387706640-387817363 GCF_022539505.1 Lolium rigidum
TGTTTTCTTTGCAAACATCTTCCACTCGATACGTTTAATCCTTTGTTACAGACAAGCCGGTGAGATTGACAACCTCCACTGTTTCGTTGGGGCAAAGTACTTGGGTTGTGTTGTGCGGGTTCCGCGTTGGCGCCGGAATCCACGGTGTTGCGCCGCATCACATTTCGCGACCATCAACCTTCAACGTGCTTCTTGGCTCCTACTGGTTCGATTAAACCTTGGTTTCATACTGAGGGAAAACTTGCCACTGTGCGCATCATACCTTCCTCTTGGGGTTCCCAACGGACGTGTACATCTACGCGCATCAGGGCCTGGGATCGAAAGAAAAAGAAAGTGACCAAATATCAGGAGCTAAAAATAATTCAAGAAAAGAAACTTTATTGTACATAGAGGATGACATGCGGGTCCCATTTTGCAGCAGCGGTCTCAACGTTTCCTAGGCGGCACGAGATCAAAAGAAAAAGGAAGTAGCCAGAAATCAGGGGTAAAAATAATTCCAAGAAAGGAAACTTTTATTCTACCTAGAGGATGACTTGCGGGACCCACGAGCCAGCAGCTTCGTCAACGTTTCAGAGGCGGCATGATACCGAAAGAAAAAGGCAAGTGAGAAATATCAGGTCCCAAAAATAATCCAAGAAAAAGCGTTTATTGTACATAGAGGATAACATGTGGGTCCCATTTTGCAGCAGCGTTCTCAACGTTTCAAAGTTGGCATGAGATCGAAAGTAAAAGGCAAGTGACAAATATCAGGAGCCAAAAATAATCCGCGAAAGAAACTTTTATATATTGTGCATAGAGGATGACATGCGGGTCCTATTTTGCCTCGTACGATTTCAGCCCACTCCAAAACAGGAAAGTCATATGTTCCGCAAAAACAAAAAAAACAAGGAGATTCAACATATGAGTTTGTTTATGTAAAAATAAAGATCTAATTTATCCGTTTGCTAGCTCAGAGCGAAATATACTGTTTATTGTCTGCAAAATAATCAAGATATCACATGTTTTCTTGTACCGAGAGGCTGACATCAGGGACCCATGAGCCAGCAGGGTCGTCAACATTTTAAAGGCGGCAGGGGATCGAAAGAAAAAATAAACCAAAAATCAGTTGGTAAAAAAATCCATTAAAAGAAACATTTATTGTTTTGAGAGGCTGACATGCGGGATCATGAGGCAGCAGCATCCTCAACGTTTCAAAGACGCAGGGGATCAAAAGAAAAAGAAAGTAGCCAGAAATTAGGGGGTCAAAAATAAACTCCAAAAAAAGAAAGTTGATTGTACATAGAGGATGACATGCGGGTCCCATGAGTCAGCAACTTACTCAACGTTTCCAAGGCGGCAGGGGATCAAAAGAAAAGAGGAAATCGCCAAAAATAAACTTTATTGTACATAGAGGATGACATGCGGGTCCCATTTTGTAGCAGCAGTCCCAACGTTTCAAATGCGGCTTGAGATCAAAAGAAAAAGAAAGAAGCCAGTAATTAGGGGGTAAAAAAACTCCAAGAAAAGAAAGTTGATTTTACATAGAGGATTGCAAGCGGGTCCCGTGAGTCTGCAGCTTACTCAACGTTTCCAAGGCAGCAGGGGATCAAAAGAAAAAGGAAATAGCCAAAAATCAGAGGGTGAAAAAAAACCAAGAAAATGAACTTTTATAGTACATAGAGGATGACATGCGGGTCCCATGAGCCTGCAGGTTCCCCAACGTTTCAAAGGTGGCATGAGATCGAAAGAAAAAGGCAAGTGACCAAATATCAGGAGCCAAAAATAATAATCCAAGAAAAGAATTTTTTATTGCACATAGAGGATGACATGCGGGTCCCATTTAGCAGCAGCGGTCTCAACGTTTCCAAGGCGGCACAGGACCAAAAAAAAAGGAAGTAGCCAGAAAGCAGGGGGTTAAAAAAATCCAAGAAAAGAAATATTTCAATTGGGCTGCATCTGGCTGTCTGGGCCTTTGAACTATCCTGCTGGTCGCCTTTGGACTCGTACAATTTTAGCCCACTCCAAAACAGTAAAAGTCATATGCTTCGCAAAAACAAAAAACAAGGAGATTCAACATATAAGTTTGTTTATTTAAAAATAAAGATTTATTTTTTCGTTTGCAATAGCTCAGAGCGAAATACACTGTTTATTGTCTGCAAAATAATGAAGATATCACATGTTTTTTGTACGGGGAGGCTGACATCGGGGACCCATGAGCCAGCAGCGTCGTCAACGTTTAAAAGACGACAGAGGATCGAAAGAAAAAATAAACCAAAAATCAGTTGGTAAAAAAATAAAAAATAAACATTTATCGTTCTGAGAGGATGACATGCGGGACCCATGAGGCAGCAGCATCCTCAACGTTTCCAAGGCGACACAGGATTTAAAAAAAGGCAAATAGACAGAAATTAGAGGTCAAAATAACTCCAAGAAAGGAAAGATTTATTGTTCATAGAGGCTGACATGTGGGACCCGTGAGCCAGCAGAATCCTCAACGTTTCAAAGGCGGCAGGGGATCAAAAGAAAAAGGAAGTAGCCAGAAATTAGGGGTCAAAAATAACTCTAAGAAAGGAAACTTTTATTGTTCATAGAGGATGACATGCGGGACCCATGAGCCAGCAGCTTACTCAACGTTTCAAAGGCGGCAGGGGATCGAAAGAAAAAGGCAAGTGACAAAATATAAGAAGCCAAAGATAATCCAAGAAAAGAAACTTTATTGTACATAGAGAATGACATGCGGGTCCCATTTAGCAGCAGCGGTCTCAACGTATCAAATGCGGCTTGAGATCAAAAGAAAAATAAAGTTGATTGTACATAGAGGATGACATGCGGGTCCCATGAGTCAGCAGGTTACTCAACGTTTCCAAGGCGGCAGGGAATCAAAAGAAAAAGGAAATAGCCAAAAATCAGAGGGTGAAAAATCAAGAAAAGAAACTTTTATAGTACATAGAGGATGACATGCGGGTCCCATGAGCCAGCAGGTTCCTCAACGTTTTCAAAAGCGGCATGAGATCGAAAGAAAAAGGCAAGTGACCAAAAATCTGAGGGTGAAAAATAATCCAAGAAAAGAAACTTTTATTGTACATAGAGGATGACATGCGGGTTCCATTTTGCAGCAGCGGTCCCAACGTTTCAAATGCGACTTGAGATCAAAAGAAAAAGAAAGTAGCCAAAAATTAGGGGGTAATAAAAAACTCCAAGAAAGGAAAGCTTTATCGTTCATACAGGCTGACATGTGGGACCTATGAGCCAGCAGAGTCCACAACGTTTCAAAGGCGGCAGGGGATTCATAAGAAAAAGGAAATAGCCAAAAGTCAGAGGGTGAAAAAAACCAAGAAAATGAAATTTTATAGTACATAGAGGATGACATGCAGGTCCCATGAGCTAGCAGGTTCCTCAACGTTTCAAACGTGGCATGAGATCGAAAGAAAAAGGCAAGTGACCAAATATCAGGAGCCAAAAATAATTCAAGAAAAGTAACTTGATTGTACATAGAGGATGACATGCGGGTCCCATGAGTTAGCAGCTTACTCAACGTTTCCAAGGTGGCAGGGGATCAAAAGAAAAAGGAAATAGCCAAAAATCAGAGGGTGAAAAAAAATCCAAGAAAATAAACTTTTATAGCACATAGAGGATGACATGCGGGTCCCATGAGCCAGCAGGTTCCTCAACGTTTCAAATGTGGCATGAGATCAAAAGAAAAAGGCAAGTGACCAAATATCAGGAGCCAAAAATAATCCAAGAAAAGAAACTTGAATGTACATAGAGGATGACATGCGGGTCCCATTTTGCATCAGCTGTATCACCGTTTGAGAGGCGGCAGGGGATCGAAAGTAAAAGGCAAGTGACCAAATATCAGGAGCCAAAAATAATCCATGAAAATAAAGTTTTATAGTACATAGAGGATGACATACGGGTCCCATTTAGCAGCAGCGGTATCACCGTTTGAGAGGCGGCAGGGGATCCAAAGAAAAAGGCAAGTAACGAAATATCAGAAGCCAAAAATAATCCAAGAAAAGAAAGTTTTATAGTACATAGAGGATGACATGCGGGTCCCATTTAGCATCAGCGGTATCACCGTTTGAGAGGCGGCAGGGGATCGAAAGAAAAAGGCATGTGACCAAATATGAGGTGCCAAAAATAATCCAAGAAAAGAAAGTTTTATAGTACATAGAGGATGACATGCGGGTCCTATTTAGCAGCAGCGGTATCACCGTTTGAGAGGCGGCAGGGGATCGAAAGAAAAAGGCAAGTGACCAAATATGAGGTGCCAAAAATAACTCCAAGAAAAGAAAGTTGATTGCTCATAGAGAATGACATGCGGGTCCCATTTAGCTGCAGCGGTCTCAACGTTTCCAAGGCGGCACGGGATCAAAAGAAAAAGGAAGTAGCCAGAAATCAGGGGGTAAAAAAATCCAAGAAAAGAAAGAATTTTGGTTCATAGAGGATGACATGCGGGACCCATGATCCTGCATCGTAAACGGCTCGATCGGAGAGCGTTGAACGAGATGGCGCGATCGAGAAAAAAAATGCTAGAGAGGCTGTCATCTGGGCCCTACATCCCTGGGCGGTGCGGATTTGCGTTGACTCGGCCGGCGAACCCGAGAATTCGTGATGCACCACGTCCCGGGCCACCATACACGACGTTTTGTCCGCTTTCGTCGGGCTAGGTGGCCTCAAAAACGAAAAAAAAAAGGTTTTGACATGCACCACGGAGAGACCAAAAATCGTCGGCCATGGTGCACCAGCAACCACGGCGCGACTTCAACTTCGTTGGCCATGGCAACTTTTCTTGTAGTATATAAAGAAAGAGCTTTATGGGAGACAACCCAATATGTTTATATTTCTGTTATTTACTGAGATTCTTGATTGTCACTTAATCTGCACCCTTTGACCAGAATTGTTTGCAGAGTGGAAACATTGAGCATGCAGCACGTGTGTACGTCTTCATCGCACTCAGAAAAAAAAAGACAAACAAAAAGAGACATCAGAGATGCAGAATCCTTTTCAATAAAGCACCCGGGGAGCAAAAGAAATGCGTGTATTTCATACTTAATTCGCATCACTTGGCCAGAATTTGGGGAGAAAGTGAGAAATTTGAGCATGAACTGCATGAGATTGCAGCCTTCACCAAAATGGCAAAAACAAAGATACAAATTAAAAGGCAATTTCATTGATGACAGTGAGCAATTCTGGTCCTTGATGGCCACAAACACAATTCCATTCCCTTGCCAATATAGTTTGCAACTGTAACTCGCATATTCATCTGAACATTTTCTACGAGACATAGCAATACGAATTTCAGCTCAACCTCCAATTTCTGCATACAACTTGCTGATGTGTTCACAGCATCCCACTAATGAATGGGTGAACAAAAGGAATGCAGTGCAGTTGAATTTAAACTGGTGTGCGATAAACCGACGTTCTGTTCAGGAAAGCACACAAGCTCACAAATGACAGTTGACACTACAGGTCTGCAGCACACAGTTAAGCAGAATGATAGCAGGGGTTTTCACTCTTATGATCCAGAGCGCCCGTCCAATCTACTCGGTCTTCTTGTTCCCCTTCGGTATCCTGCTCAGGACGCCGCTGTCGAGCTTCTGGTACTGATCTCGGAGCAGGCCAAGAATGCTGTAGAGGAACTCGTCGACTTGGTCCTCGTACTTCTCGTACAGCACCGGAAGTGTGTGAGCACAGACAAACCCTGTTACAGGCAATCAGGTATTATTTTCATTAAAGCATACAGCAGAAATACACGCATTCGCAAAATATGAATAATATGTTGTTTCCCAGTGGCAAAAAATTGAGAGAAATAAGAGGTTGCGGCCTCTTACCAATGTAAATGACAGTTAGGAAATTGAACCAGCTCCCAGCTACAGAAGCAGCCCACAACCCGACAATTGCCTGAAATGAAACATCTCGTGACATAAAAAAATCCGTCTGTTGAAGATCAACATACAGAATATCTATGTGTGCAGGATTAACTTTCTTTATACTTTCCTATTTAATATAATGATCACCATGATGAATACAGAAAAGAACCCAGAAAGCTCCACGTACCACTACGAAATGCTTCAAGTTTCTTTCACAAGACACATCTTGAAGGAAACCCAGGAACTTATTTACTTGGGCACCAATCCCAACAGCAATGTTCACAAACAGCTCATCGGGTATCTCAACTCGGGGCACTTTAGAAGATCTGAAAGCAGCAAAGAACTCTCTATTATGATGTAATGTACGAGAGAAAAACACACAGTTCAGATGCTCTATAAATTGCATACCCGTTTAGCTTGCTTGAGAAGTTGGACCAAACAAACTGAACAACCATTCCAAGGACAAGGACAAATGAAATGATTGTCAAGAAGTGGTAATCAAGCCACTCGAAGAAAACCCAGATAGCTGTTGCGAGACCCAAAACACTGGAAGATATCTTCTTGTTTCTCCACAGTAACACATCAGCAGCTACAGTCACAAACAAAAAGCATCAGATAAGCCCACATGAACAAAACTAAAACAGAGAAGTGAGAAAATCCACATACACTTTCCACCACCCAAAACCCCATGGAGGGACCTCTGGCGACCAAACATCTTGTTCACTTTGTCGGAGACTGAAGCTTGATCGAAATGGCCAGACTTCTGCTTAGGGAGCTTGTCAGAGATGGTATCCATGATGTTGTTCATGATATTATCAGACTTCTGCTTGGGGAGCTTGTCAGTGATGGTCTCCATGATGTTGTGCATGATCTTTTCGGTCGCGCTCCCAGAATGCTCTGACATCTTCACGTATCTGGAGCTTACTGCAGAATAGGAACAATAAGATCCAGTCATATACTAAAAAATAAGACAGACCCAGCTTGGTACCAGCGAAACATATTTGTGCCTGACAAAAATTTGGTCCAATGTGATGTGATTGCTTTGACCGAATCCATTGAATGTTTGGAACTATAAATTTAACAGTTAGACCTAACAGTACAATTCAATAGGACACCCATTATGAGTAATAACTTCAGCCTCAAATCTCTCTAATGGAAGTTCAGAACAATCAACAGCCATTATGGAACAGTCTTCCTCATATCTGACGAAAGCCTCATTAATAAAAATTTGGTACACCAGAATACCCCATCCATCCAGGCCAGGCATATATATATTTTGACAAACATTTTTTTTTATCAAGCATAGTCTGAACATAGTATTTTCAATCATGTTAACCAAGTGGAAAAGATGGGCATTTCGGTACCACCACCAAAATCACTGACAGGATACACCCTACTGTCCTAGTACCCAAACATTTATCCGCCACCTTCAATCGAATCAAACCACAACAAGGCCAACCAAAAATTGGCATTTCGGTGTCCACTACCAAAACCACTTATGCAATGGATCCACTATCAAAACCACTTGCAGGAACCCCCCACTGGCCTACACAAACATTAGCCGTCACCTTCCATCGAATCTAACAACAACAAGGCCAATCAATCCCATACTTCATCAATCAAACATGAACCCTTCGATTTATTGCAAGAGAGACGGAGGTAACGAGGGCTCAATCAGCGGAAAAAATCATCCATCTCTTGCGTCCAACGGAAGATGCATATTCAGAACCCCTCTGTTAATCCGGTCAGAAAAAAAAAGAGAAAAGAAAAAACTACCCAAGCAAACCGCCTACCTCGAAAGTTTCTAGTCGTAAACAAGAAACCACCTTTCCGATGGGTAAAGCCACTCCATCGCTTTCAAGAAAAAATAACTATAAAAAGAAAAGACACTACAGATTCCACATCGCCGCCGCAAAACGGAAGCTGAAACACATCGAACTCCATAGCATCTGAGGAGAGATCTTACCGGAGGGGAGAGCGGCGAGCGGGCTATCCTCCCGGAGACGAGACGAACGCGCGGAGCAGGCAGCCAGCGAGTGGGGGCTTTCGGGGGAGGAGAAGAGAATCGCAGTCGCCGCCGCCGCAGCCGCAATTATTTTAGGGGGAGACGGCAGTGAATGTCCCGTGGGCCCCGCGTGGGGTACCCGTCGCTACGTGCACCGGATTGCTGAGCGCGCGAGGCTGGCTGACAGGTGGGGTCAGTGGGTCGCGGGCCCGCACGTAAGGGAATGTCGCCGTCAGTGTCGTTGTTTCGGTGTGGCAAACAAGTGCATTGGTATGGAGCACGAGGGGGAACGTGGTCTCCGCACGGATTACTTTTGGAGTTTATTGGTTTCATTGGCTTAGCTGCGTCAGCAAATCAGCCCTGATTGCTCAGCCGTGGGTCAGCATTGATTCTCTGCTAAACATAAACAAACGTTTCGCTGGTTTGAAATTTGGCATTTGGTTGGATTGCAAATTGTGAAGCATAGACCTATCCTGGCAGTGAGACACTAACATGCGACGCGAACAAGGACGACAAGGCCGCACCAGGCCGACCCACAAGGAAGGGCGCTCCAAGATGGCATGGCTTGACAACTCGCTTCCTTCATTGTCAAGCCATGGCACTCGCAATGTTGTCACTTGTGAGTGGTATTTAGGTAAGACACGTTCCTTTAATAAGCATTGGCTCGTAACTTGAAGAAACGTATGGCTAATAGTTGCCTCGTATGGATGGGCTTTTAGGGAGAAAGGATGGAATACAACCAGATCCATTAGTTTCCTACGAATACGTATGTGTGTTCCAGCGATCTAGCTGTTCACGTTAGGCAGTATCTTAAAATTGGTATTCAGAGCACTTCCCATACACCGATTTGGAGATCCCCACACACCACCTCGTTTGGCTTCTCGTAGTTGCTGGAGGCGGTGCATTTATTTTCGTCGGAGTCGGATGCCCTTTACGAGCGCCTCAAATCTATGACCAAAGGAGGAGGAGTAGGCTCGATCCGTCGTGTACAAGAAGGAGATGCTGCATGCCGTCAAGCACTATGTTGATGACGCCTCACACGACATCAAGGAGAAATGCCCTACAGCCGAGGGACCAGGGCAACCTTACATCGGTGGGCATCGATCTACAAGCGGCCAAGTAATTTCTGATATGCAAACTCTTTTTCGTTGAGGCCTCGTTGAGCGTTGACATCCTCCACGTGACTTCACGTTGCAGCGAATGCGAGATCAAGTGTTTATTGTTTATGCTTTCCCTAGGCCTCTCATTCCGAAGAATGCTGCATGTGGATCACGATGATGTTAACAAAATGCTTCATTGTTTCCATGGATCCTAGTCCATCGAAAACTATCACTAGCAGATAATGAAACGTATCATAGATTGGGTAGTTGACCATGAGGAGCTAGCTATCTGGTTGAAAATACTATGTGCACAAGGACCCAAGACATAGATTATAATCGTAGTATATGTAGCTGGCCGATCAAAAGAGTTGGCTCATATATGATGAAGTAACTGAATGGGTATATATAGGTGGAACGAAGTATCAACCCTTTTATACGATATAAACAAAATTTGTCTAGTAGTTCAGAAGCACGTGCCAAAATTCCATAGCATGATGTGTCTACTCATCCCTCATGACATCATCCATGGTTGTACTTAAGAAATCCGACACCCATTTTGAAAATTAAATGTAGCCCTTGCACAAACAAAAATACTAAGTTATCAAGCATCACTTTTTCGGATTAACTATACTGGATTTTCATCAAGAATAACTCACTAAGAATAATTTTTTGATTTTGTTGATACAATTTTTCTATTCTCCTTCCATTATATCTTGCCCAATTTTTAGTGCAGCGCAGTTAGGAATCGAGGTTCTAAAAAAATATCTACTTAGTAAGTGGTTGTTCAAAATTTTGAGTGAAGAGAGAGTGTGACAATGCATAATAAATAAATACCTTAAAGTTTCAGGTTTATGCAAAACCTATTATTAACTCTTCCTTTTTGAAAGGCCCGATGAGGGTCAAGGAGGAGTATATTAGTAGGTGCTCTTTTCGTTATAGGCAATGACTTGAACATTCTGTTTTGAAGGATACTTGTCTCAACAATATCCTTTCTACAACGACAAAATATTTTGAGTACAATGTCCCGTGGGTCTCGTGTGGGGTACCCGTCGCTACATGCACCGGGTTGCTACGCGCGTGGCAGTGGCTGACGGGTGGGGTACCTTTGTGTTGTGCACGTCGCGGGCCCACGTGTAAGGGAATGTCGCTGTCGGCGTGGTTGTTTTAGTGTAGCAAACAAGTGACTCGGTATGGAGCACGAGGGGGAATGTGGTCCACGCACAGGTATTTTTGGAGTTTATTGATTGGCTTAGCTGCGTCAGGAAATCGATCCTGATTGTTCAGCTGTGGGTCGCATTGATTCTCTGGGCTGGTTTGAAATTTAGGATTTCATTGGATTGCAAATTGTGAAGCATAGTTGACATGTGTCAGCGACCTGTCCCACATGGCAGTGAGACACCAACAAGCGCACGCGAACCATGACGACAAGGCCGCACCGGGCCGGCCCATGAGGAAGGGCTGGGCTCCAAAATGGCTAGAGAATGGAGATTGGGTCCAGGAAAACACATACTAGAGAGAAAACTATGGGTGGCATGGCTTTCTCCATTGTCAAGCCATGTCGCTCACGGTCACTTTGTGAGTGCTATTTAGGTAAGGCACTCTCCTTCTATGAGCATTGGCTTGTGATTGAAGAAAAATATGGACGACGGTTGCCGTGTATGGACTGGTCGTGGGGGAGGAAGGGTGGAACACAATCCGATCCGTTGTTTCCGATGAATCTGTGTGTGTGTTCTGGGTGATCTATTTGTTCGGGTTAAGCAATGCCTTACAAGTGGTATTCGGAGCGGTTTCGATCCACCGATTTGGAGGTCCTCTCACACCCACACACCACCCGATTTGCTTCTCGCCGTCGGTCCGAGGTGATGGAAAATTTGTCGATGTACTCGAAGGATCTTTACCAGTCCCTAAAAAGCTAATAAATCAAAACAAGAGAAAAGCAGAAGCGAAAGCTCGAGTCGAAGAGTGTAGGTCGCTCGGTAACTTGAGTCGATCAGTCCCATTCATTCTTGCCCGAAACAAGTGGGCTATTCATTCCGGTGCCACCTTTGTTCAATCAAGGAGGAGTACTAGGCTCGATCTGTCGAGAACAAGAAGGAGATGCTAGACTTCGCCAAGCTCTATGTCGATGAAACCACGTGTTACATCAAGGAGACGGGCTTTACTGCCGAGGGTGAGCATGCATCGGTGGGCACCAATCTACCAGCGGCCAAGTAGTATCTCACATCCGAACTCGATTCCGTGAAGGCCTCGTTGAGCGTTGACATCCTCCACGCGCCATCATGTTTAGACGAATGCTAGATCGAGTGTTTATTGTTTATGTTTTCCCTAGACCTCCCATTCCGAAGAATGCGCATGTGGATCACAGTGATATGATCAAAATGCTTAATTGTATCCATGGAGCCTAGTCCATCGAATAATGTCACTAGCAGATAATGAAACATGACATAGATAAGGTAGTCAACCATGAGGAGCTTGTGTTTTAGCAATCTAGTTGGGAATACTATATGCACAAAGAGCCAATAGACATATAAGTTGTAATATATGTAGCTGGTCGATCAAAAGAGTGGAACAATATATGATGAAGTGAACAGAATGCGCCCATATATAAATATGGGCGGAGCAAAATATCATCTCTTTATGCAACATAAACTGGACTTGTGTAGTACAGTAGTTGAGAAGCACGTGCCAAATTTCCATGTCGTAAAAGCATGATGTGTCTACTCATCCCTCATGACACCATCCATGGTCGTACTTAAGAAATGGGACAACTAGTTTAAATATTAAATGTAGCTCTTGTGCAGGCAAAAATATTCAGTTACGAAACATCATTTTTTCGGATTTAGGGCATGGTTGGTAACACTCCACTTCAGCAAAAGTCAGCGCTCGGCTCCATGCCTCCCGATCGAACGTCTGGTCGAAGGACCGTTCGTCTGGCTCCGCTCCGTGCGAGCGTGGGCTCAAGCCCATTCAAAGAAAATACAGAGTATATCGCATTCGGGCCTGGTGGAAGGTCTTGGTTGATGGGCCGGAGTCGATCAACTGCTCACCATGGAGGGAGGTCGAATGCGGGCTTGGAGGTGAGCGCTCCTAGCGGGGGCGCAAGGTCCTGGCGGTGGGGGCAAACTGAACCGGAGGAGGAGGTCACGAGTGGTCCGTGATTTGTCAGAGCATCTCTAGACTCTAGCAGATCCGTAAAAACGTGAACTTAAAATCCGAAGTTCAGTTCACCGTACTGGATGCTCTCAGCGGGTGTACTTAACGGCGCCGGGGAGGAAGATAAGCAGGTGGCGGCCTCAATTAGGCGCCGGCACAAGCGATTTGACCAACGACTCCTAGGAATTGATCGGTGGCGTGAGCTAGAGGCTTCGAGCGATGGCGCGGTCGTTCGTCTTTGTTTCTTGAGCCCGATAGAGTGGGAGATCAGAGAAACAGACTGGTACCAATTCGGTGGTGTTAGTTGGCGGTGGAATATTTTGTAATTTCGAGCAGATTCCGCTTTTGCTGAAGCTAGGAGCGAGGCGCATGCAGTTCCACAAAATTGCGGAGTGACGCGTTCGGCACAGCTCCGTCCACTCTGGTACTAGGGGTTGGAGCTGCAGTATTGCCGAATAGGCTCTTACTATAATTACTTTTTCATAAAAATAATTTTACTTAGATTAGAACATTAAAATATATGATTTCGTTGATACAAATTTTCTCCATTATATCTTGCCCAATTTTTGAGTGCGAAGCATAACATTGAAGTTTCAAGGCTCCTCGTGATCTCAAAGACAAGGGGGCCTAGGGGTAAAGGTTCTAAATAAAATATTGTATTTACTTACTAAGTGGTTGTTCAAAATTTTAAACGAAGAGAGAGTGTGACAACAAATATCTTCAAGACAAAAACATTATCCCAGGTTCATGCAAAACCTGTTAACTCTTCTTTATTGAATGGCCTCCATAGGTTCAAGGAGGAGTATTTTAGTAGATGCTCCTTTTGTTGTAGGCAATGACTTGAACACTCGGTTAAAGTATACTTGTCCCAACAATATCCTTTCCTTTACAACATTGTGTGATGGGCAAAATATGTTGGTTGCGATTTTTTTGGAAGTTCTACTAATATCAGCTCTTCATAAAACATAAATAAATTGCACCTTTAACGCTGCCATCTTTATTCTCCACTCCACCCACACACCATCCGTTTGGCTTCTCATGGTATTCAGAGCAGTTCCCATCCACCGATTTGGAGATCCCCACACACCCACACACCATCCGTTTGGCTTCTCATGGTTGCTCGGAGGCGGTGAACATATTTTCGCCGGATTTGGATGTAGGGATTCGTAGCATAGAAAACAAAAAATTTCCTACCGCAAGAACGAGAACACAAGCCAAGATGTAATCTAGTAGATGGTAGCAACGAGAAGATCATGAGACTAACCCTCGAAGATTTCCAAAGCCTAACGAGATTAGATCTCGTGGTGGATGTAGTCGATCACTTGCCGCTTGCAAAAGCGCGTAGAAGATCTTGACCGCTTGCAAAAGCACGTAGAAGAACTTGACGGTGCCACAATCGGGCAGCACCTCCGTACTCGGTCACACGTACGGTGTTGATGAAGACGACGTCCTCCTCCCCGTTCCAGCGCGCAGCGGATGTAGTAGATCCTCTTCGGAATCCCTCCAGCACGACGGCGTGGTGACGGTGGTGGTGGAGATCTCCGGCAGGGCTTCGCCGCAAGCGCTGCGGGAGAAGAAGGAGGAGGGAATAGCTAGGGTTTGGGCGCAGGGTGGTGCTGCGATTTGGGGAGCTAGGGCTGCGACTCGTGGTGCCCTTGGGGTGCCCCTTGGCCTCTTTAAATAGGTGGCCAAGCCCCTTGGGTCGTCCAAAACCTGCCCCCAAGTTTGACTGAGTTCCGATAGGTTTCCGGTTCCGAAAACCTAGTCCTACTCGGACTCTTTTGCCAATTCCGAAATTGCATTAAGGAAAGACTCCTTTTCCCTTAAGGCAACGTGGTTGCACCTATTATGGAACCCTCCGGACTTCCTTAGACATCCCGGGTCGTCCCGGACACTTCCGGAACCTTCCATAATATTCCGGACTATTCCGGTCCTTCCAGAACCTTCTAGAAGCTCCGGTCAAAACACCGGACTTTTTCCGAACCCCGGAAAATAACTTCCCATATATGAATCTTATTCTCCGGACCATTCCGAACCTCCTCGTGATGTCTCGGATCCCATCCGAGACTCCGAACAACATTCGAGCTCCATTCCATATTCCATATCTACTTAAAACGACATCAAACCTTAAGTGTGTCACCCTACGGTTCGAGAACTATGCGGACATGATCGAGACTCCTCTCCGATCAATAACTAATAGCGGGACCTGGAGATCCATAATAGCTCCCACATATTCAACGATGACTTAGTGATCGATTGAACCATTTACATACGATACCGATTCCCTTTGTCACGCGATATTTTACTTGTCCGAGGTTTGATCATCGGTATCTCTATACCTCGTTCAACCTCGTCTCCCGACAAGTACTCTTTACTCGTACCGTGATATGTCATCTCTTATGAACCATTCATATGCTTGCAAGCTAATTAGACGACATTCCACCGAGAGGGCCCGGAGTATATCTATCCGTCATCGGGATGGACAAATCTCACTGTTGATCCATATGCCTCAACTCATACTTTCCGAATACCTAATCCCACCTTTATAACCACCCATTTACGCAGTGGCGTTTGATGTAATCAAAGTACCCTTCCAGCATAAGTGATTTATATGATCTCATGGTTGAAGGACTAGGTAACTATGTATCGAAAGCTTATAGCAAATGAACTTAATGACGTGATCTTATGCTACGCTTAATTGGGTGTGTCCATTACATCATTCACATAATGAAATAACCTTGTTATTAATAACATCCAATGTTCATGATCATGAAACTACGATCATCTATTAATCAACAAGCTAGTTATACAAGAGGCTTACTAGGGACTCCTTGTTGTTTACATAACACACATGTATCAATGTTTCGGTTAATACAATTATAGCATGGTATGCAAACATTATCATAAACACAAAGATATATTATAATAACCATTTTATTATTGTCTCTTGGGCATATCTCCAACAGTCTCCCACTTGCACTAGAGTCAATAATCTAGTTTACATTTGTAAAGATATAACACCTCGGTCTTCCGGTGCTTTATCATGTTTTGCTTACGGGAGAGGTTTTAGTCTACGGTTCTGACATGCTCAGAAACGTATGTATTTTGCAATTCTTTTGCGTCTCAACGCATCACTCATTTTCCAAATGAGTCGGCATTAAATATGTTTGGTCTTCTGGTGGAACCTTAATTCCGCGGTCTGAAATATGTCACCAATATTGTCACACACAATATAGCTTCAAAGTTCTGACACTATCGGAACTACACCAAGTTCTCAAAGAACTCCTCGACCTAAACATCCTCAATCATTGTCAAAACAATGACATACTCTGCCTTCTATTGTAGAATCCGTCACAATATTTAGAACTCTTCTAAATCTATCATTATGCTACCTTTTTAATAACACTTAGCCTAATTGAGATTTGAAATTAATTCTTATATGTGACCAAATAAATATCGGTGCAACACCTTACAACGATTTGTTTGTCATTACCCCATATAAAACTATATATATATATATATATCCTTGGTTCTTCTAAAGCACACAGGGATATTCTTACTGTTTGTCCAATGATCATCACATGAATCATTCTGGTATATGCTCCTAACCTTTTAGAGCACAGGACATCTGATTGTGTACATATTATTCGTGATCTAAAATCACTCATGTGTTTTTACTCATCGAGTGTCAAATACACTCAAGTCTTGTTAAACCTTCGTATGAAAAGAAGACCTTCTTAATATTTCTATATTGAACTACTTCAATATCCATTCTATGTACTTTGACTTAAACTTATTATGTGTTTCAATCTATCTTCATAGATCTTGACACTAAATATGTTTTAGTCCATATCCTTTCATTGAAGTTAATTCTCAATGAAACCTTTTAATCAAGTATATAATTACACTATTTATAATCAACAATATGTCAGCTACATAAAGTATTACAAATATGTCTCAGCGCTCCCACTTAATTTCTTGCAAATGCAAGCACCTTCATCGTTTCTGATGAAATAAAAACTCTTTGACTATTTCATCCGGTGAAGATTCCAACTCCGAAATACTCACTTCATCCAATTGAAGTTCGTATTCCTATCTAGTATTCAGCGGACTAGCAAAACTCTTGGTTATATCTTGTATACATCTTTAATACACACTTCTGTTAAATATTCCCATCCTACTAGCATATCTCATAAAGAAATATGTAGCGATTACTAGAATAATCCACATAGACTATAAGCATTGCTACGGAAGATCTAATCTTCACGTAGTCAACTCTTTGAACTTTGTCGTAAACAACTTTTCGACAAGTCGTGCTTATTTAAGGATATTTCATCCAAGTCCATCAATTTCATAGATTCATTTACTTTCAAAAAGTATTCACCTATCTTGGATTTCATGGCGCATAGCCATTTTAACGGAGTCAGGGCCCATCATAACTTCTTTGTATGTAGTTGGTTTATCATTGTTCAAAAAAACAATCCTTTGTCCACAAATCATTTATTTGATCACAAAGTAAACCAAACCTACAACGTTCAATAGGTACTTCGATCTCCATGGCTAAAACACTTTGTAGTCATGGGAGCCATGATCGTCGTGGCCGCTTCCGGAACCATTTCCGACGCTGCACTACTCTGATCATTATGCTCGGGTTCATAAACCTTATCAAGTTCTATTGTCCTCCCACTCAAATATTTCGCTAGAAAACAATTTCTTGGAAATAAGCAAGTAACTATAACAAACACTTTTGTCTTTTTACTTCATAGTGGAAAGAATTCCTAATCAATTCTCTGGGATAACCAACAAAGACATTCATCCGATTTTGGTTGTAAACTTATTTACATATGCTATGCATATCAAAATTTAAGAAAGGACTATAAGGGTTTATACCCATGCCATAACTCGTATGGTGTCATTTCAACGGATCATGATGATGCTCTATTTAGTGTAAAAGCGGTAGTCTCTAAAGCATAATCCACAAAAAATATAATGGCGTTATTTTATCTCATCTTCAACCCAACAAGGTTTGGATACGTCTCTCGGATACTCCATCATCATTATGATACTCTAAGAAATGTGAGTTGTAGAACAATTTCATAACTCTCTTAGATGTTCGCTAAAACTCGTAATTCAAATATTTCCACCATGATCAAATCATAGATATTTGAATTTTCTATTACGATGATTTCCACTTCATGCTGAATTTTATTTGAATCCATTCAAATGTTTCAAACTTCTTTCTTATCGAATATATCCACATATATATACTCAATTCATTGTTGGAAGTTTTCATGAAGTAGAAGAATCTCCCGCACACAACTATGCCCAGTGAACCACATACATCATCATGTATGTTTCCAATAAGTTAGTTTTCCGTTCAACTCTTGGCCTATGAACAGTATTTTAGTCATTCTCTTTAGAAAAGATTTGCAAGTGCCAAACGATTCAAAAATCAAATGACTCCAAAAATCCATCTGCATGGAGTTTATTCATGCGTTCCTTTCTAACATGACCTAAATGGCGGTTCCACAAATAAGTGGAATTCAAATCATTTGCCTTATGGCATTTTAGCGTCAGTGTTATGTATGTGTGTTTTACCATTAAGATTTATAATAACTTATCCATCGTACATGGAGTAATGTCATAATTTGAACAACTCATTGTTTTCATTTGACCAGAGCAAAATAAAAATTATTAAGATCTTTATTATAAATTCTAAGGGTTAGGTAGAATGCCAACGACAAACATAATAACACTTTATTATGTTCCAGACGTGCATTATTACCATATTCCTTATCGGTCACTTAGGCCATCGTATTCTTGTATTGCGTTGTATTGTATGACATCTCATACCAACCAATCTGGTACAAATACCCAAGAATTTCATTATGTGACCAAACAAGGAATACATCCATAACATGTATATCATTTATGTACACCCGAGCTAGACTTTATAGTATTTTCTTTCTTTACGCTAAAATATCTTTTGTAGTTTCTCTTTTAGTTTTCCTCATTCTCAGAAAAACTCTTCAACATCAATAACTTCTAGGTTTGTTGGTCAAATACCAATAACCTTGAGGTTCTTACTTTGAAGTTGACCATCATATGACAAGTGTTCCGGATTTCACTATTAGTAACTTTATAATATGATGAACAATTTCACTCATAATTTTATCCATTATATTATGACGACTTTCCGAGACCATGTCTGTACATGCTAGGCTCGTAAAGTTTAACCTCAGTATTCGCATGTGAAAATCTGGCTTGCACCCGTTGTATGCACTCGTGGAATCTATAACACCCGATCATCACGAGATGCTTCGAAACGACGAGTCTTAGCAACAGTGCATACTAAGGACGATCACTTCATGAATATGCGAATATCGTTAGTGCCCCAATAGTTGGAGGATTGAGACGCCTGGCGTCTTCAACCTTTGTACATTCCCATAAAACTTATGAGTTTATGTACTCTCACCAAATTATATTCTATCACCTTGAAATAAGGTCTTAGATATCACATATATCTCATACCTCGCTTATTTCTGAAAACAAAATTTTCAGCTCCTTACTTTAATTTCAAACGGATTTAAACTTCAAGTTTCATGGAGACAAGATGATTTTAGGTACTAATTGAAACCTTTGTTCTTTGAATCGACAATGTGAGGTTTACTAAAAGTTTTCAATAGGACTTAATCATTTCTTGATTCTTTAACAATACGGTACCAGTCCGTAAAGTTATTTGTCAGACTTAACGGTATTTCTATCTCAATTACAAGACTAACGCATGGTAGAAAACGGATGCCAATTCTACAAATTTAATTCAAAATACTATTCAGACTATGTTCATGATAATTAGTTCAAGTTTTAATCTAATTACTAATGAACTCCCACTTAATACAACATCCCTCATAGTTGTTAAGTGGCACACGATCCACATCCACTACACCAAAACCGATCATCACGTGAGATGATGTAGCTTCAATGGTGAACATCAACATGTTGATCATATCATCCATATGACTCGTGTTCAACCTTTCGGTTTCCGTTTTCCCGAGGCCATGTCTGTACATGCTAGGCTCGTCAAGCAAACCCAAGTATTCCGCATGTGCAAACATGGCTTACACCCGTTGTATGTGAACGTAGAGTCTATCACATCCGATCATCACGAGATGCTTCGAAACGACGAACTGTAGCAACAGTGCATACGAGGGGAGAACACTTTATTAGCTTGATATTAATGTGAGGGATCATCTTATAATGCTACCGTCGCGATCTAAGCAAAATAAGATGCATAAAGGATTAACATCACATGCAATTCATATGTGATATGATATGGCCCTTTAGTCTTTGCGCCTTTGATCTCCATCTCCAAAGCACGGACACGATCTCCATCATCAACGGGCATGATCTACATCATCGTCGGCGTAGCGTCAAGGTCCATGGCGCCGTCTTCATGGTTGTTCACCGTGTGTAGCAACTATTACAACTACTTTGAAACAATACTACAACATGAAATATAAAGACAACCATAAGGCTCCTGCCGGTTGCCACAATACAATAATGATCATCTCATACATATTCATCATCACATCATGGCCATATCACATCACCAAACCCCGCAAAAACAAGTTAGACGCCTCTAATTTGGTTTGCATATTTTACGTGGTTTAGGGTTTTCGAGTAAGATCTTATCTACCTACGAACATGAACCACAACGGTGATACTAGTGTTGTCAATAGAAAGAGTAAATTGGATCTTCACTATAGTGGGAGAGACAGACACCCGCAAAGCCACTTATGCAATACAAGTTGCATGTCAAACGTGGAGCAAGTCTCATGAACGCGGTCATGTAAAGTTAGCCCGGGCCGCTTCATCCCACTATGCCGCAAGATGCAAAGTACACGAACTAAAGACAACAAAAGCATCAACGCCCATAAAAACATTGTGTTCTACTCGTGCAACCAATCTATGCATAGACACGGCTCTGATACCACTTTAGGGATTCGTAGCATAGAAAACAAAAAATTTCCTACCGCAAAAACGAAAACACAAGCCAAGATCTAATCTAGTAGATGGTAGCAACGAGAAGATCATGAGACTAACCCTCGAAGATTTCCAAAGCCTAACGAGATTAGATCTCGTGGTGGATGTAGTCGATCACTTGCCGCTTGCAAAAGCGCGTAGAAGATCTTGACCGCTTGCAAAAGCACGTAGAAGAACTTGACGGTGCCACAATCGGGCAGTGATGGCGTGTAACTCACACGTTCGTTGGGAACCCCAAGAGGAAGGTATGATGCGCACAGTAGCAAGTTTTCCCTCAGAAAGAAACCAAGGTTTAATCGAACCAGGAGGAGCCAAGAAGCACGTTGAAGGTTGATGGTGGCGAAATGTGATGCGGCGCAACAACAGGGATTCCGGCGCCAACGTGGAACCTGCACAACACAACCCAAGTACTTTGTCCCAACGAAACAGTGAGGTTGTCAATCTCACCGGCTTGCTCGTAACAAAGGATTAACCGTATTGTGTGGAAGATGATTGTTTGCAAGAAAACAGTAAACAAGTATTGCAGTAGATTGTATGCGATGTAAAGAATAGGACCGGGGTCCACAGTTCACTAGAGGTGTCTCTCCCATAAGATAAAGCATGTTGGGTGAACAAATTACAGTCGGGCAATTGACAAATAGAGAAGGGCATAACAATGCATATACATGATATGATAAATATAGTGAGATTTAATCCGGGCATTACGACAAAGTACATAGACCGCCATCCAACCGCATCTATGCCTAAAAAGTCCACCCTTCAGGTTATCATCCGAACCCCATTCAGTATTAAGTTGCAAAGCAACAGACAATTGCATTAAGTATGGTGCGTAATGTAATCGACAACTACATCCTTAGACATAGAATCAATGTTTTATCCCTAGTGGCAACATCACATCACAACCTTAGAACTTTCTGTCACCGTCCCGTGTGTCAATGAAGGCATGAACCCACTATCGAGCATAAATACTCCCTCTTGGAGTTAAGAGCAAAAACTTGGCCAGAGCCTCTACTAATAACGGAGAGCATGCAAGATCATAAACAACACATAAACAATAGATTGATAATCACCATAACATAGTATTCTCTATCCATCGGATCCCGACAAACACAACATATAGTATTACGGATAGATGATCTTGATCATGTTAGGCAGCTCACAAGATCCAACAATGAAGCACATGAGGAGAAGACGACCATCTAGCTACTGCTATGGACCCATAGTCCAGGGGTGAACTACTCACTCATCACTCCGGAGGCGACCATGGCGGTGTAGAGTCCTCCGGGAGATGAATCCCCTCTCCGGCAGGGTGCCGGAGGCGATCTCCTGAATCCCCCGAGATGGGATTCGCGGCAGCGGCGTCTCTGGAAGGTTTTCCGTATCGTGGCTCTCGGTACTGGGGTTTTCGCGACGGAGGCTTTAAGTAGGCGAAAGGGCAACGTGGGGGGCCACACGAGGGCCCCACACCACAGGTCGGCGCGGCCAAGGCCTGGGCCGCGCCGCCCTATGGTGTCGGCCCCTCGTGGCCCCACTTCGACTCCTCTTCGGTCTTCTGGAAGCTTCGTGCAAAAATAGGACCCCGGGCGTTGATTTCGTCCAATTCCGAGAATATTTCGTTACTAGGATTTACGAAACCAAAAACAGCGAAAACGACAGAATCGGCTCTTCGGCATCTTGTTAATAGGTTAGTTCCGGAAAATGCGTAAATACGACATATAATGTGCATAAAACATGTAGGTATCATCAATAAAGTAGCATGGAACATAAGAAATTATCGATACGTTGGAGACGTATCGGCATCCCCAAGCTTAGTTCTGCTCGTCCCGAGCGAGTAAAACGATAACAAAGATAATTTACGAAGTGACATGCCATCATAATCTTGATCATACTATTTGTAAACATATGTAATGAATGCAGCGATCAAAACAATGGTAATGACATGAGTAAACAACTCGAATCATAAAGCACGGACTTTTCATGAATAGTACTTCAAGACAAGCATCAATAAGTCTTGCATAAGAGTTAACTCATAAAGCAATAAATCAAAGTAAAGGTATTGAAGCAACACAAAGGAAGATTAAGTTTCAGCGGTTGCTTTCAACTTATAACATGTATATCTCATGGATATTGTCAACATAAAGTAATATAACAAGTGCAATATGCAAGTATGTAGGAATCAATGCACAGTTCACACTAGTGTTTGCTTCTTAAGGTGGAGGGAGATAGGTAAACTGACTCAACAATAAAAGTAAAAGAAAGGTCCTTCAAAGAGGAAAGCATCGATTGCTGTATTTGTGCTAGAGCTTTTATTTTGAAAACATGAAACAATTTTGTCAACGGTAGTAATAGAGCATATGAGTTATGTAAATTATATCTTACAAGTTGCAAGCCTCATGCATAGTATACTAATAGTGCTCGCACCTCGTCCTACTTAGCTTGGACTACCGGATCTTTGCATGCCATGTTTCAACCAAGTGTCACAAAGGGGTACCTCCATGCCGCCTGTACAAAGGTCTAAGGAGAAAGCTCGCATTTTGGATTTCTCGCTTTTGATTATTCTCAACTTAGACATCCATAACGGGACAACATGGACAACAGATAATGGACTCCTCTTAAATGCATAAGCATGTAGCAACAATTATTATTCTCATATGAGATTGAGGATATATGTCCAAAACTGAAACTTCAACCATGATTCATGGCTTTAGTTAGCGGCCCAATGTTCTTCTCTAACAATTTGCATGCTCCAATCATTAAAGTGATAGATCATTCAGACAAGACGGACATGCATAGCAACTCACATGATATTCAACAATAGTTGATGGCGTTCCCCAGAAGCATGGTTATCGCTCAACAAGCAACTTAATAAGAGATAAAGTGCATAAGTACATATTCAATACTACGATAGTTTTTAAGGCTATTTTGTCCCATGAGCTATATATTGCAAAGGTGAATGATGGAATTTTAAAGGTAGCACTCAAGCAATTTACTTTGGAATGGCGGAGAAATACCATGTAGTAGGTAGATATGGTGGACACAAATGGCATAGTGGTTGGCTCAAGGATTTTGGATGCATGAGAAGTATTCCCTCTCGATACAAGGTTTAGGCTAGCAAGGTTATTTGAAGCAAACTCAAGGATGAACCGGTGCAGCAAAACTCACATAAAAGACATATTGTAAACATTATAAGACTCTACACCGTCTTCCTTGTTGTTCAAAACTCAATACTAGATATTATCTAGACCTTAGAGAGACCAAATATGCAAATCAAATTTTAGCAAGCTCTATGTATTTCTTCATTAATGGGTGCAAAGCATATGATGCAAGAGCTTAAACATGAGCACAACAATTGCCAAGCATCACATTATCCAAGACATTTTAGAATTACTACATGTAGCATTTTCCAATTCCAACCGTATAACAATTTAACGAAGAAGAAACTTCGCCTTGAACATTATGAGTAAAGCCTAAGGACATATTTGTCCATATGCAACAGCGAAGCGTGTCTCTCTCCCACAAAGTGAGTGCTAGGATCCATTTTATTCAAACAAAAACAAAAAACAAAAACAGACCGACGCTCCAAGTAAAGAACACAAGATGTGACTGAATAAAAATATAGTTTCAGGGGAGGAACCTGATGATGTTGTCGATGAAGAAGGGGATGCCTTGGGCATCCCCAAGCTTAGACGCTTGAGTCTTCTTAAAATATGGAGGGGTGAACCACGGGGGCATCCCCAAGCTTAGAGCTTTCACTCCTCTTGATCATAGTATATCATACTCCTCTCTTGACCCTTGAAAACTTCCTTCACACCAAACTTCAAGCAAACTCATTAGAGGGTTAGTGCACAATTAATAATTCACATATTCAGAGGTGACACAATCATTCTTTACACTTCGGACATTGCATAAAGCTACTTGGACATTAATGGATCAAAGAAATAAATCCAACATAGCAAAAGAGGCAATGCGAAATAAAAGGCAGAATCTGTCAAAAACAGAACAGTCCGTAAAGACGAATTTTAAAATGGCACCAGACTTGCTCAAATGGAAAAAATCAAAACTAATGAAAGTTGCGTACATATCTGAGGATCACGCTCGTAAATTGGCAGATTTTTTTCGAATTTTCTACAGAGACTTGTGCCCAGATTCGTGACAGACAGCAATGCTGTTTCTGCGCAGCGATCCCAAATATAACATCAACTTTGACATAGAAACTTTACTTGGCACAAAAACATGATAAGGAGAGGTTGCTACAGTAGTGAACAACTTCCGAGACTCAAATATAAAATAAAGTACTGTAGTAAAAACATGGGTTGTCTCCCATAAGCGCTTTTCTTTAACGCCTTTCGACTAGGCGCGAAAGTGCAAATCAAGTATTATCGAGAGTAGAAGCATCAACATCATAACTTGTTCTAATAATAGAATCAAAAGGCAACTTCATTCTCTTTCTAGGGAAGTGTTCCATACCTTTCTTGAGAGGAAATTGATATTTAATATTACCTTCCCTCATATCAATAACATCACCAACAGTTCGAAGAAAAGGTCTTCCCAACACAATAGGACAAGATGCATTGCATTCGATATCCAAAACAACAAAATCAACGGGGACACGGTTATTGTTAACCGTAATGCGCACATTATCAATCCTCCCCAAAGGTTTCTTTTTAACATTATCCGCAAGATTAACATCCAAATAACAATTCTTCAATGGTGGCAAGTCAAGCATATCATAAATCTTTTTAGGCATAACAGAAATACTTGCACCAAGATCACATAAAGCATTACATTCAAAGTCATTGAATTTCATTTTAATGATGGGCTCCCAACCATCTTCTAACTTTCTAGGAATAGAAGTTTCAAGTTTTAGTTTCTCTTCTCTAGCTTTTATGAGAGCATTTGTAATATGTTTTGTAAAGGCTAAATTTATAGCACTAGCATTAGGACTTTTAGCAAGTTTTTGTAAGAACTTTATAACTTCAGAGATGTGGCAATCATCAAAATCTAAATCATTATGAGCTACAGCAATGGGGTCATTGTTCCCAAGGTTGGAAAAAATGTCAGCAGTTTTATCACAAGCAGTTTCAGCAGTTTTAGCAATTTCAGGCAGTTTTGTACGCTTTGCACTAGGAGTAAAACATTGTCAACACCAATTATTTTACCATTGATAGTAGGAGGTGCAGCAACATGTGAAGAATTAGCATTACTAGAGGTGGTAATAGTCCAAACTTTAGCTACATTATTCTCTTTAGCTAGTTTTTCATTTTCTTCTCTATCCCACCTAGCACGCAAGTTCAGCCATTAATCTTATATTCTCATTAATTCTAACTTGGATGGCATTTGCTGTAGTAGTAATCTTATTATCAATATCATTATTAGGCATAACTTTCAATTTTAAAAGATTAACATCGGAGGCAAGTCTATCAACTCTAGAAGCAATAATATCAATTTTATCAAGCTTTTCCTCAACAGATTTGTTAAAAGCAGTTTGTGTACTAATAAATTCTTTAAGCATAGATTCAAGACCAGAGGGTACACTCCTATTATTGTTGTAAGAATTCCCATAAGAATTGCCATAACCATTACCATTAGCAGAAGGATATGGCCTATAGTTATTACCAGAGTTGTTCCTATAAGCATTGTTGTTGAAATTATTATTTTTAATGAAATTCACATCAACATTTTCTTCTTGAGCAACCAATGAAGCTAAAGGAACATTATTTGGATCAACATTAGATCTACCATTCACAAGCATAGACATAATCACATCAATCTTATCACTCAAGGAAGAGGTTTCTTCAACGAATTTACCTTCTTACCTTGTGGAGCTCTTTCCGTGTGCCATTCGGAGTAATTTATCATCATATCATCAAGAAGTTTTGTAGCCGCCCCCAAAGTGATGGACATAAAGGTACCTCCAGCAGACTGAATCCAATAAATTCCGCGAAGAAAAATTTAGTCCCGCATAGAAGGTTTGGATGATCATCCAAGTAGTCGAGTCCATGGGTTGGGCAATTCTTTACCAAAGTTTTCATTCTCTCCCATGCTTGAGCAACATGTTCGGTATCTAATTGCTTAAAATTCATTATGCTACTTCTCAAAGATATAATTTTAGCGGGAGGATAATATCTACCAATAAAAGCATCCTTACATTTAGTCCATGAATCAATACTATTCTTAGGCAAAGATAGCAACCAATCTTTAGCTCTTCCTCTTAATGAGAAAGGAAACACTTTCAATTTAATAATATCACCATCTACATCCTTATACTTTTGCATTTCACAAAGTTCAACAAAATTATTGAGATGGGCAGCAGCATCATCAGAACTAACACCAGAAAATTGATCTCTCATAACCAGGTTCAGCAAAGCAGGTTTTATTTCAAAGAATTCTGCTGTAGTAGCAGGTGGAGCAATAGGTGTGCATAGGAAATCATTATTATTTGCATTTGTGAAGTCACACAACTTAGTATTTTCAGGGGTATTCATTTTAGCAAAAGTAAATAAAGCAAACTAGATAAAGTAAATGCAAGTAACTAATTTTTTTGTGTTTTTGATATGGAGAGCAAGACAGTAAATAAAGTAAAACTAGCAACTAATTTTTTTGTGTTTTGTTTAGGTGCAGCAAACAAAGTAGTAAATAAAATAAAGCAAGACAAAAACAAAGTAAAGATATTGAGAAGTGGAGACTCCCCTTGCAGCGTGTCTTGATCTCCCCGACAACGGCGCCTGGAAAAAGAGCTTGATGGCGTGTAACTCACACGTTCGTTGGGAACCCCAAGAGGAAGGTATGATGCGCACAGTAGCAAGTTTTCCCTCGGAAAGAAACCAAGGTTTAATCGAACCAGGAGGAGCCAAGAAGCACGTTGAAGGTTGATGGTGGCGAAATGTGATGCGGCGCAACAACGAGGGATTCCGGCGCCAACGTGGAACCTGCACAACACAACCCAAGTACTTTGTCCCAACGAAACAGTGAGGTTGTCAATCTCACCGGCTTGCTGTAACAAAGGATTAACCGTATTGTGTGGAAGATGATTGTTTGCAAGAAAACAGTAAACAACTATTGCAGTAGATTGTATGCGATGTAAAGAATAGGACCGGGGTCCACAGTTCACTAGAGGTGTCTCTCCCATAAGATAAAGCATGTTGGGTGAACAAATTACAGTCGGGCAATTGACAAATAGAGAAGGGCATAACAATGCATATACATGATATGATAAATATAGTGAGATTTAATCCGGGCATTACGACAAAGTACATAGACCGCCATACAACTGCATCTATGCCTAAAAAGTCCACCTTCAGGTTATCATCCGAACCCCATTCAGTATTAAGTTGCAAAGCAACAGACAATTGCATTAAGTATGGTGCGTAATGTAATCGACAACTACATCCTTAGACATAGAATCAATGTTGTATCCCTAGTGGCAACAGCACATCACAACCTTAGAACTTTCTGTCACTGTCCCAGGTGTCAATGAAGGCATGAACCCACCATCGAGCATAAATACTCCCTCTTGAAGTTAAGAGCAAAAACTTGGCCAGAGCCTCTACTAATAACGGAGAGCATGCAAGATCATAAACAACACATAAACAATAGATTGATAATCACCATAACATAGTATTCTCTATCCATCGGATCCCGACAAACACAACATATAGTATTACAGATAGATGATCTTGATCATGTTTGGCAGCTCACAAGATCCAACAATGAAGCACATGAGGAGAAGACGACCATCTAGCTACTGCTATGGACCCATAGTCCAGGGGTGAACTACTCACTCATCACTCCGGAGGCGACCATGGCGGTGTAGAGTCCTCCGGGAGATGAATCCCCTCTCCGGCAGGGTGCCGGGAGGCGATCTCCTGAATCCCCCGAGATGGGATTCGCGGCGGCGGCGTCTCTGGAAGGTTTTCCGTATCGTGGCTCTCGGTACTGGGGTTTTCGCGACGGGGGCTTTAAGTAGGCGAAAGGGCAACGTGGGGGGTCACACGAGGGCCCCACACCACAGGTCGGCGCGGCCAAGGCCTGGGCCGCGCCGCCCTATGGTGTCGGCCCCTCGTGGCCCCACTTCGACTCCTCTTCGGTCTTCTGGAAGCTTCGTGCAAAAATAGGACCCTGGGCGTTGATTTCGTCCAATTCTGAGAATATTTCGTTACTAGGATTTCTGAAACCAAAAACAGCAGAAAACAGCAAGCTGGCTCTTCGGCATCTTGTTAATAGGTTAGTTCCAGAAAATGCGTAAATACGACATATAATGTGCATAAAACATGTAGGTATCATCAATAAAGTAGCATGGAACATAAGAAATTATCGATACGTTGGAGACGTATCAGGCAGCACCTCCGTACTCGGTCACACGTACGGTGTTGATGAAGACGACGTCCTCCTCCCCGTTCCAGCGGGCAGCGGATGTAGTAGATCCTCCTCGAAATCCCGCCAGCACGATGGCGTGGTGACGGTGGTGGTGGAGATCTCCGGCAGGGCTTCGCCGTAAGCGGCTCGCGGGAGAAGAAGGAGGAGGGAATAGCTAGGGTTTGGGCGCAGGGTGGTGCTGCGACTTGGGGAGCTAGGGCTGCGACTTGTGGTGCCCTTGGGGTGCCCCTTGGCCTCTTTAAATAGGTGGCCAAGCCCCTTGGGTCGTCCAAAAACCTGCCCCCAAGTTTGATCGAGTTCCGATAGGTTTCCGGTTCGAAAACCTAGTCCTACTCGGACTCTTTTGCCAATTCCAAAATTGCATTAAGGAAAGACTCCTTTTCCCTTAAGGCAACGTGGTTGCACCTATTATGGAACCCTCCGGACTTCCTTAGACATCCCGGGTCGTCCCGGACACTTCCGGAACCTTCCATAATATTCCGGACTATTCCGGTCCTTCCAGAACCTTCTAGAAGCTCCGGTCAAAACACCGGACTTTTTCCGAACCCCGGAAAATGACTTCCCATATATGAATCTTATTATCCGGACCATTCCGAACCTCCTCGTGATGTCTCGGATCCCATCCGAGACTCCGAACAACATTCGAGCTCCATTCCATATTCCATATCTACTTAAAACGACATCAAACCTTAAGTGTGTCACCCTACGGTTCGAGAACTATGCGGACATGATCGAGACTCCTCTCCGATCAATAACTAATAGCGGGACCTGGAGATCCATAATAGCTCCCACATATTCAACGATGACTTAGTGAACGATTGAACCATTTACATACGATACCGATTCCCTTTGTCACGCGATATTTTACTTGTCCGAAGTTTGATCATCGGTATCTCTATACCTCGTTCAACCTCGTCTACTGACAAGTACTCTTTACTCGTACCGTGATATGTCATCTCTTATGAACCATTCATATGCTTGCAAGCTAATTAGACGACATTTCACCGAGAGGGCCCAGAGTATATCTATCCGTCATCGGGATGGACAAATCCCACTGTTGATCCATATGCCTCAACTCATACTTTCCGAATACCTAATCCCACCTTTATAACCACCCATTTACGCGAGTGGCGTTTGATGTAATCAAAGTACCCTTCCAGACATAAGTGATTTATATGATCTCATGGTTGAAGGACTAGGTAACTATGTATCGAAAGCTTATAGCAAATGAACTTAATGACGTGATCTTATGCTACGCTTAATTGGGTGTGTCCATTACATCATTCACATAATGACATAACCTTGTTATTAATAGGGATTTCTATTTTCGTGCCCTCGGGTCCTTAGTTGTGCTCAGTTTTCCCCAGCTCCTTAGTTTTTCCTCAGTTTTACCCAAACGTTTGTCTGAAACCATCACACGTGATGTAACGGCCGGTTGCCCGACGGTTGACCATTATGTTCTGACTAGTGGGGCCATGTAGAGCCTGCAAAGACACGTCAGACCATGCATCTTTGTTTGACCGTAAGCATCGCTGTATCCCTGACCAAAACGCGAACGAGTGGGGCTTCGGTATATCAAATGACAAGTGGGGCCATGACGCCGATACAAGGGGCAATACACGGGTAGGATTAGATTTTTAAACGGAGCTCTACAGCGATGGCACGGAGGAGGTGGCATGCGGGGTGCCGAGATGAGATCGACGTCCACAAAGAACTGCATGAGGCGAGACCAGACGCATTAGATAGATATGAACTAGACGCGTTTAACTATGCAAAGAAGAGAAGAAATGGTCGACGACATCGACGACCACCTCAAAACTTTGACGCGACCGTGTCGGACACGAACGCGAGCAATGTAGAGAAAACTAGTGTCTCTCCTTTCTGGCGTGTATAGGTGGGTGCTAGGAGAGTGTGGTGGCGAAGGGAAAGACCTCGCGGCGGTACGTGGCGTCCGAGCATAGCGGGTCGGCGTGGCCGTGCCCACGAGCGGCGTGCATGCATGTTCGGCATTGGCATCGGCATGTACGTTCGGCATTGGCCTCGGCGGTATCTCTCGGTGTGTCGGTGATCGAATGAGGGGACGGGATTGAGGGTGCATCCCGACGTTGACCTAGCGATGGCGGCGAGCATAGCCGGTTCCGACCATGCCGATATCGGCATCGGCATCGTTTGGAGGCTGTGGTGCTCGAATCAAGTTGGGATTTGTTTCTTGTAGGCCAAAATGAATTTGAAACAAGTTTCATGTTGAAGGTTAGGTAACGAAAGTTTGTAACTATCCCAAAATTATACTAGCGCCATGGTGAGGTTCTTTTTGATAGAGCTATACGGTTGGGCAAACTTTTTTGACACTTTTTAGATAGGGTTCCTTGTTGTTACACGTATGGCATCATGTATGGAAAATTTGGGGTCATTTGGAGATGTTCGAAAAAATCACTTTGCTTAAGCGCATGCCGTTTCGTCTCGCTGAAACCAGCTTTTCTAACAAGGTGATTTTTTCTACCTTCTCTAAATAACCTCAAATTTCATACAGCTGATCTTCTATACATAGATAGATAGATTGTTTCGTTTTTACATTTTTCGAACATTTTATTTCCCTTTATAATACCCAATTGATTTTCAGGTCAAAACCTCGAAAAACAGCATCATGGATGGCATCATTTTCACCCTAAATTTCAAATTTTCTGAAACTTTCCCTTTTAGATATTCCTTGTTGTTATAGGTATGCCATCATGTATACCAAACTTGGTTAGGTCTCACTGAAACCAGCTTTTGTAACAAATTAGGTTTTTTCTGCCTAAATTGTTGATGGTTTATCATTTTTTTGCGTGAAAAGTAATGGCAACAACAAATCGGTGATGCATGGTTTATCATATTTTTTGCGTGAAAAGTAATGGCAACAAAAAATTGTTGATGGTTTATCATTTTTTGCGTGAAAAGTAATGGCTACAACAAATTGTTGATGGTTTATCATTTTTGCGTGAAAAGTAATGGCAACAACAAATCGGTGATGGTTTATCATTTTTTGCGTGAAAAGTAATGGCAACAACAAATCGGTGATGGTTTACTGTATCATTTTTTTTTGCGTCAAAAGTAATGGCTACAACAAATTGTTGATGGTTTATCATTTTTTTGCGTGAAAAGTAATGGCTACATCAAATTGTTGATGGTTTATCATTTTTTTGCGTGAAAAGTAATGGCTACATCAAATTGTTGATGGTTTATCATTTTTTTGCGTGAAAAGTAATGGCAACAACAAATCGGTGATGGTTTATCATTTTTTTTGCGTGAAAAGTAATGGTAACAACAAATCGGTGATGGATTATCATTTTTTGCGTGAAAAATAACGCCAACAGAGAGACAGAGAGGGGTTATCCTGCCCGTTCCCTATATCATACGATCAACGGTCGGCGGGCACGATCCGCGTGACATGGGCTAGACCAATCAGGGCGATGATGCACGTCCGCGAGAATTTGTGAAGAGAGAGGGCAAAAGCTGAGTACTATCAAGAAACCAAGGGCACACGAGTAGTAAATAGACTAAGGGATTCAAATATGAGATTTAAAAAATGGAAAATGCTTGTTTTGTACAATGAAACCCATCTTGGCCTGCCTCAAACTATTTGCAATACCAATATACATCAGTGTGAGAATTGTGGCCTCATTTAGACAAAGTATGATTTGGGGGAAGCTGTTTTGGGAAGGGCTTATTGTGGAAAACCATGCACCTTCATAGCTACTAGGTGATTTGAGAAGTGGCAATTTGTGGTAAAACTTGATTTATCTATGATTTATCTATGATTTGAGAAGTGGCAATTTGTGGTAAAGACTCCATGAGTAAGTGCCACTCTTTTTAGGATTTTTTTGCACATTAAATGACTCATTTAACTAGTTAATCCCATTTGTTGACTCTCTGTTGACCAGCCACTTGAGGGTAAAACTGAGTATATTGCACTAGCCGTATTAGCACTCGAGGGGAAAATTGAGCACACAAAAAATGCTAGTATAAGACTCGAGGGTATACCTGAGTATATCTAAATTTCCAGGGTTAGACTCGAGGACACGTGCAATTGTTGACGCGTAGACGCGGGACGCGGTGGAGAAGTCGAGACGTGCAATCGTGGACGCGTGTCGCGTTGCAGAAGTCCAAGACGTGCACCTGTGGACGCGTAGGACGCGGGTCGCATTAACCACCCCTCGCCTTTATAGACGCCTCCTCGCACTCTCTCTGTCACTCTCACTCGCTCACGCATCGCCAACTCTCTCACGTCCCATCATCTTCTCCAAAGCAAAAAACCCTCTCCCTCTCCCTCTTCCTCTTTCTCCGCCGTAGAGATGGACAAGGAGAATGCCAATCCCATCGTCGAGGTGGGCTCAAAGCGCGACGCCTCCATCTTCGGCGCCGTCCCCTCTACGGACGACGACGCCGCCGCCGCCGCCGCCGTCGCCGGTGCATCGGAGGCTGCTGCCGCCGGTGGCAGTCAGATCCCGGCGGGATGGGACCCCTACGACCCCGCGCCGTACATCCCGCCCCCGAACCCCTACGACACCTCCCTGGAGGACCCATGGAACGAGGTAACTACGGTTTGCTTCCTTTTTTGTTCCCCATTCCTTTTTGAACCCTATTTTTGCTGGTGTAGATGGATCTGTAGATGGATGAGTATTGGGCTAATATTTGCGCCGATTTTATTCCATTTTGTTTTGATCACTTCTTGATTTCGTTTAAGATTTGGGGTTCGGCTGTTCGGTTAATTTATGCAAGTAATATTGGATCTCAATCGGTTAATTTATGCAAGTAATCATGGGATCTCAATCGGTTATTTTATGCACTAATCAAAAGATATCAACCGTTTAATTTTGCAAATAATCTCGAATGTGTTCAAGTTTAGATCTAGTTCAGATCTAGAATCCGTTTCTTTGCCTATGATGAATGGTTGGGCACAAATTTTTACAGGGAGGGTTCAGCGAACCATTGCTGTGTACAAATCTGTTGTGCATGAGCTTTAGTTCGCTAACACCTTCCCGGTAGATATATAATCATGTCCACTCTAACTGAGGCTGACTCTGTTTTTCTTAACTTTGTTATCATGTACGTTAGTCATCGTTGCAACTCATTCACTAGTTTCTGTTTGATATGGATTAGATGTCTGGCAGCGACGAAGAGGAGGAGGACGTCAAGACTCGCCAAGTGCTGCGGAGGCTGCAGGTCGGCCAGTACATCTCCTACTTCGCCAAGGGGGTGTACAGGTGCCCCTTCTGCACCAGGAGACTCGGCGCCACGGACTTCAACCGCCTCGTCACGCATGCCGAGAACATCAGCAACACCTTCCCCAACGTCGGCACGACGGTGAACGTCCACTCCTTCCGCGCCAAGCATAGGGCGCTCGGCATGCACCTCCGCAGCTTGCGGCCGGGTGGAGATCTCCGCCGGCCGCATGCCTCCGCTCAAGCCCAAGGCTCCCAAGGGGAGCAAGAGCAACAAGTGGAGGCAGAGCCGGATGGGGTAGGCGGAGTCCCGGACGTGTGCCTGCTGCTGCTGCTCGCCTCCTAGTTTGTTGTTGGGATCCCTTTGTTGTTAGCTAGGGATCCCTTGTTGTTATGTTAGTATGATGGTGCTCGTGAAGAACCTCGTTACTATGTTGGCTGCTGTGTATGCAGCCTATTATCTATCCATATTATCTAGGGATTATCTATCCCTAGTCTACTATATTTTGTTGGCCGTACTTAGTTTTCTTGATTTACTATGACTCGTGAATTTATCGTACATTATCCTGGAGATTTGCTTCTAGATTTAACTACATACATATGGACCGGAGGGAGTACTAGATTTGCTGCCATATTGGGCAAACAACGAGGGCCAAAAGGCACAAATAATTGAAGAAAGTCAGAAATGCAAGCTTCTCTAGATTTTATACTAATTTGGTGAAAAGGACAGAGAGAAAGAGGGGAAAAAGGTGCACTTAATAATGCCAATTTGGGGCCAAGAGAGACAGAACCCAGCTCCTGCTCACGTGCAACCAAACGCTTCTCGTCCTGTCCCACGCGGTCCCTTTCTACCAGCCCCACGCGACGCGGGCCCACACGACGCGGCCCCACAAGACGCGGCCCCATGATGGCGTGTAACTCACACGTTCGTTGGGAACCCCAAGAGGAAGGTATGATGCGCACAGTAGCAAGTTTTCCCTCAGAAAGAAACCAAGGTTTAATCGAACCAGTAGGAGCCAAGAAACACGTTGAAGGTTGATGGTCGCGAAATGTGATGCGGCGCAACACCAGGGATTCCTGCGCCAACGTGGAATCTGCACAACAAAACCAAAGTACTTTGCCCCAACGAAACAGGTGAGGTTGTCAATCTCACCGGCTTGCTGTAACAAAGGATTAAACGTATCGAGTGGAAGATGTTTGCAAAGAAAATAGTAAAACACAGTTGCAGTAAATTGTATGCTATGTAAAGAATAGGACCGGGGTCCACAGTTCACTAGAGGTGTCTCTCCCATAAGATAAAGCATGTTGGGTGAACAAATTACAGTCAGGCAATTGACAAATAGAGAAAGGCATAACAATGCATATACATGATATGATAAATATAGTGAGATTTAATCCGGGCATTACGACAAAGTACATAGACCGCCATCCAACAGCATCTATGCCTAAAAAGTCCACCTTCAGGTTATCATCCGAACCCCCTCCGGTATTAAGTTGCAAAGAAACAGTACAATTGCATTAAGTATGGTGCGTAATGTAATCAACAACTACATCCTTAGACATAGCATCAATGTTTTATCCCTAGTGGCAACGAGCACATCACAACCTTAGAACCTACCGTCACGATCCCGCATTCAATGAAGGCATGAACCCACTATCGAGCATAAATACCCCCTCTTGGAGTTAAGAGCAAAAACTTGGCCGAGCCTCTACTAATAACGGAGAGCATGCAAGATCATAAACAACACATAAACAATAGATTGATAATCACCATAATCATAGTACTCTCTATCCATCGGATCCCGACAAACACAACATATAGTATTACAGATAGATGATCTTGATCATGTTAGGCAGCTCACAAGATCCAACAATGAAGCACAACAAGGAGAAGACGACCATCTAGCTACTGCTATGGACCCATGGTCCAGGGGTGAACTACTCACTCATAACTCCGGAGGCGACCATGGCGGTGTAGAGTCCTCCGGGAGATGAATCCCCTCTCCGGCAGGGTGCCGGAGGCGATCTCCAGAATCCCCCGAGATGGGATTCGCGGCGGCGGCGTCTCAGTAAGGTTTTCCGTATCGTGGCTCTCGGTGTTATCACCAGAATTTGGCCAAGTCAGAGGTGGGCCGCGATCAAGATGGACTTGAAGATATATGCGTGGACAGATATGTGAATCGGCCTTGTGTATCAAGTTTGGGCTAGTTGGCCCGTGTATCTTTATAGTAGGTTACGTAGAAATTAGAGTTTATCTCGTGCACGGTTTAGTGCACGCCCACATTAGAAAGTCCCCGGGACTATAAATATGTACCTAGGGTTTATGGAATAAACAACAACCAACGTTCAACCACAAACAAATCTCGGCGCATCGCCAACTCCTTCGTCTCGAGGGTTTCTACCGGTAAGCACCATGCTGCCTAGATCGCATCTTGCGATCTAGGCAGCGTAATGCCTATCCCCGTTGTTCATGCGTTGCTCGTACCGAAGCCTTTTTGATGGCGAGCAGCGTAGTTATCTTAGATATGTTAGGGTTAGCACTGTTCTTCGTGTAATATGCTATCGTAGTGCAACCCTTGCATATCTAGCCGCCCCTACACCTATCTTAGGTGTAGGGGCGGCACCCCGCTTGATCATAGTTTAGTAGATCTGATCCGTTACGGTTGCTCCTTGATTCATCAAGGATTAGTTTAATATCTGCAATAGTTAGGCCTTACAAAGGGTTGGAGGATCCAACGGCGTGTAGGGTGACGTTTGCTAGCCCTAGACAGGACGTTCCGGGATCAACCTCGTGTTGGTTTTTAGGCCCCGTCTAGGATCGGCTTACGATCACCGTGCGCGAGCGCGAGGCCCAATCGTGAGTAGGATGATCCGATTATGCGGTGAAAACCCTAAATCGTCGTAGATCTCATCAGCTTTATCTTGATCAAGCAGGACCACCATATATTCGGACACCTTGTCTGAATCATGGGTGGATCGGCTCTTTGAGCCGATTCACGGAGACAACCTGAGAGCCGATCGAGGCTCGTATTTAACGTTTACGTGTGTGCCCCGCAGGAAACTAAGCGAGGCATCATCCACACCTTCCCGACCAGGTATAGGTCGGGTGGCACGCCCTTGCGACCCGAGCATCGGCGCGCGACCAGGAGGCTTTGCGGGCCGTCGCTCCGAGGGACTGGGGCCAGCCGCAGCCCTAGTCGTTCCCGGCTCTACCGTGTTGGCCAGTCGCTGCCCGCCGGTGGGTTTCTGACGCCAACACATTCTGGCACGCCCGGTGGGACAAATCTTCAACGACTCATCTTCGGCGACAACCACCTCGCCATCCACATCAGAGATGGCGGAAGGAACTCCGGTCACATGCGAGGAGCTCACTGGCAAGCCCACGAAGAAGCATAACAAGGCCAAGGCGGTCATCGGAACCGCACTCATCGGCTCCTATGGGAAGACCCGTTCACACGGCATCAGGCTCGACGGAGACACACGTCCTTTGCCTGGCGACGATACGGTCGACCTCAGCCACTCCATAAGGGAACCAGGGTTCTCGTTCGATGCCAATATGGCAGGGTTCGTGATTCGCCATGGCGCGGACAAAGCAGAGAGCAGCCACTCTCGTGGCAAAGAGAAAGAGGAGGCCGCTCCACGCGATCGGCCCCAAGGCGACGATAGACGGTACCTAACCACAGAGGAGGTGAAAAGCATATGGTATCAACACCCACGCTCCGTACATCTCCTCAACAAGTATGAGCAGCAATATGACCGACGTCGGCACTACGACGAAGACGATAGGTCCAATGCAGCGGACAGGAGGTACCGTCAGCGTGACGAAGGCGACGGCGGGTACGAACGTCACGCCAGAGGGGGGTCGAGGGAGCCGGACAACGTGGATGGGCACTGGGACTGCCCCTTCTTCAGACACTGCTGGGATTCAGGAATGAGCCGATTGCCAACAATCGGCAATTGCCCAGAATGTAACCAGAAAAAGAAGGAGGCAGCCAACGTATCTGTGTTCCAGCGTTTAGGGCCTCTCCCGCCTCGGAGCAAACATGCTGAGTCCGAGCAGATAGAAGATCTCGAGGAACTAGAGGACGGTGATGAAGAGGATAAGTATCATCGGCCAAGATGGTGTCCTGATGGGCTCAGCCGCTCCCAAAAGCGAAGGGTTCAGCGACTACGTGCGTTGGAAGAAGCCGAAAGGTTATATTTGCAAGCATTGAGGAAGGCGCGGCCTGACCTGGCTGCCAAGATTCAACGAACCCTAGACAAAGAAGGTCGGCCACAAAGGAAAGAGTGGCGCCCTAAGCAAAGGAAAGCCGATGATGAAACATCGGCTGGCACGAACATGGTCTTCATCCTTCCAGCGGAATTTAGCGCTCCAAGGTTATATGAAGCACCTGTGGCGCAATTGGACTGCGGCCCACGGCCGGTCATCTTCGAGAAGCCACGAGAAAGGAGTCACAGGCATCTGAAGGCCCTGTACTTACGAGGTTACATCAATGGGCAGCCTGTCAACAAGATGTTGGTGGACACCGGGGCGGCAGTTAACATTATGCCATACTCCATGCTACGTCGGTTGGGACGCTCCAGCTCAGATATGATCAAGACCAACGTAACACTGAGCGATTTCAACGGCCAAGCATCTGACGCGCAAGGTGTTCTGAATGTGGATCTGACCGTAGGAAGGAAAACTGTCCCTACGACGTTCTTTATCGTCGACAGCAAGAGTACCTATGCTGTCCTGCTGGGAAGAGATTGGATCCACGCCAACTGTTGCATTCCATCCACGATGCATCAATGCCTAATACAGTGGGATGGAGATGAAGTGGAAGTCGTCCACGCAGATGATTCAGCTGAGATTTCGACAGCCGGCATGGACGTTTGGGAGACATCAGGCCAAGAGCCACTCTCGGGCATCAATCTGGACGACTGCGAACGCATCGATGTAACAAAGAACGGGGTGAGGCTGGTTTTATCCACCGGACTGACCGTGTAGCAAGAACAACATCGACGAACAGAGATGGCGAGGCTGATCCCTGTGATCGGCCTCCAAAATTTGTGAAGGAACATTACAAAACCTTCACCGAGCAAGCAACGTGGAGGCCGATTCCAGCAATCGGCCGAAATTATCCTCAACATCCGTTTTTGCCTGGGCTCAACGTTGGACCCAACAGGGACTACCTGAAAAGCCGATACCATCAATTCTCTTGACAGAATCGGCTCGGGGGGCACCTAGATGGATGATACACGAGGATATGCAGTAGAAGCGTCTCATCCTTTGGTGATGGGTATTAAAGTGTGGGGGCCGACGCATAAATCGGCCGTAAGAAAAAAAAAAAAAAATCGAAAAATTTTAAGCACAGCCGACGTGCAGACATCGACTTAAGGATCAATGGAGCAGGAAGTGGGTCTTCTCTTCGAGGACCCCTAATTCGCCTAAGACCAGGGGGACAGCCGATGACGAAGCAATCGGTTGTAATGTTTTGACCGATGGGGGTGTTACGTCCAGAGTTTGGAGGGCATCAGAAGTTCAAAAACATCCCCACCGGGAGTTGCCTCGGCCTGCCAAAGACGATGAGCCGATCTGATCAGCTAGGTGCAAGATGTGAGCTGCTGAAGCTCGGGGGGCAGCTTACCCCGAAGGATCCTTTGCTACAGGAAGCCGATTCTGTTGGAATCGGTTGGCTCTGCATCACAACTTGTCTGAAGAACGGGGCTGATCTTGCAAAATTATCAGTTTTCAGCATGCCAGTCGAATCAGCGGCAAGCCCAGGGCTCTGTCGTGGACACCTGCCTGAAGCCAGATTGCCAGCCTGGTAGATGGGCTGGTTAGATTCATGATCAGGTTTAATGATCCCTTTTGAGGTGTTTCAAGATGTAGAGCCGATGCACGGTCATCGACCTTAGTATAAGTGCGCAAAGTTGCCAGGTTGCCAGTTTCAGCAGTACTACCAGGGGAATGTTGGCATGCAAGTCAGCCTTGTCCATGGAGCTGTGGGTAGTCATCCACCGTATCGACTGCCAACGGAAGAAAAGTGATCGGCTGGTGGCCCTGCAGGATAGCTCTCTTGGATGTGATCGAGCCAGCCCTAAAATGTCGATGATCTGGGAAACCGATTTGTTGGAATCGGCTGATGCGGCACCACAGTTGGGAAGCTGGTGATGGTCCATTAGGCCGGTCCGTTTTTTATCCTCGCTTTGGCTGAGGCTCGGGGGCAGCTCGCCCTCAAGGTATAGCCGGTTTTGTCAAAATCGGCTCACTCTTCGTCACAGCTCGTTGAAAGATGATGAATTATTGCAGAAGAAAATTGCCGGAGCTGAGTGAGCGGAATTTGGAGAGGATAATGCGGCAAAAGAATGTCTGAAATTTAAAGATAATAGGGAAGCTGGACATTATTGTTGGAGTTTGCCGCTAAGTCTAATATCCCATTCAGTTGAATCTGCATTTCCAAGTTCTGGGGTTTGCACGATTGTGGCTTGGCCCTGTTTGACCAAGAGTTTGGAGATCCGGATGGATTTATCTCAAGAATTATCAAGAAAGAGACCGATGTGCTGCCATCGGCTCATTGAGCTTCGACCGAATCGACAATCGGTAGATTCAGTACGAAGGGCGATCGGCTAAATTGTCACCAAGGAAATCAGTAAGATCAAATTGGGGAATTCTTCATTGATAAACAAGGATTTCTTACATAAAAAGCCGATTGCTCTCAAAAAGCATTGCTAGGGGGAACATTGCCCCCGTCTACTACTCCTAGCTCTACCCTATCTAGGGGCCGCTGCTGCCCTCGTCGTCGTCTTCATCACTGTCGTCGGCGCTGCTCCCGGCCAGCTCATCATCGCTGCTGTGGCGGCCATCGGCGGGACCTTCGTTGTCCTCATCCACCTCGTCAGCGTCATCGTCGCTGTCGAAATCGCTGAGATTGCCGGGCCAGGGGCAGTGGCGCTTGGCCGGTGGCTCGTCGGGCGAGCTGTCATCTTCTTCCTCCTCCTCCTTCTCTTCCGCCTCCTCGGAGGAGGGGGCCCCGTCCCGAGAAAGGTGGTCGTCGTCGCTTTCTCCACCGCTTCCTCATTGGCGAGGAAGCGAGAGGTCGCTCTCCCCATCGGTCGTGGGACTGGTCGTCCTCTCGACCAAATGGAGAAGTTGTGGCTCGGGTCGTCCCCGGCCTCGATGGCGCGGCGGGTGTTGGCCGCATGGGCCTCCACCGGGTCCCACTCCGGCGTTGGCTCGCGGAAGGGGGAGGACTGAGCAGAGAGACCCGATGAAGAGGAAGAAGAGGAAGACATGGCGGCAGAGGAGGGCTTTTGGGAAGTGCTAGTGCGAAAGGGGATGAAGGAGGAAGCTACGAGAAGTGGCCAAATAAAAGGGGGATTTACGGTTTAATGCCTAAGCAGCTCCCGAAGACGTGGTGCCGAACCGTCAAATCGTGCGAGAGAAGCTGAGAAGGCAAGACGTCATCATGGAAAATGCCGTGGCGGTTCTGCTCCGCCACGACATGACCCGGCGAAGGAAAGCGTAATGATTTTGGAAATGTCATTTCCAAAACCAGGGGGCATGTGTTATCACCAGAATTTGGCCAAGTCGAGGTGGGCCGCGATCAAGATGGACTTGAAGATATATGCGTGGACAGATATGTGAATCGGCCTTGTGTATCAAGTTTGGGCTAGTTGGCCCGTGTATCTTTATAGTAGGTTACGTAGAAATTAGAGTTTATCTCGTGCACGGTTTAGTGCACGCCCACATTAGAAAGTCCCCCGGACTATAAATATGTACCTAGGGTTTATGGAATAAACAACAACCAACGTTCAACCACAAACAAATCTCGGCGCATCGCCAACTCCTTCGTCTCGAGGGTTTCTACCGGTAAGCACCATGCTGCCTAGATCGCATCTTGCGATCTAGGCAGCGTAATGCCTATCCCCGTTGTTCATGCGTTGCTCGTACTGAAGCCTTTTTGATGGCGAGCAGCGTAGTTATCTTAGATATGTTAGGGTTAGCACTGTTCTTCGTGTAATATGCTATCGTAGTGCAACCCTTGCATATCTAGCCGCCCTTACACCTATCTTAGGTGTAGGGGCGGCACCCCGCTTGATCATAGTTTAGTAGATCTGATCCGTTACGGTTGCTCCTTGATTCATCAAGGATTAGTTTAATATCTGCAATAGTTAGGCCTTACAAAGGGTTGGAGGATCCAGCGGCGTGTAGGGTGACGTTTGCTAGCCCTAGACAGGACGTTCCGGGATCAACCTCGTGTTGGTTTTTAGGCCCCGTCTAGGATCGGCTTACGATCACCGTGCGCGAGCGCGAGGCCCAATCGTGAGTAGGATGATCCGATTATGCGGTGAAAACCCTAAATCGTCGTAGATCTCATCAGCTTTATCTTGATCAAGCAGGACCACCATATATTCGGACACCTTGTCTGAATCATGGGTGGATCGGCTCTTTGAGCCGATTCACGAGACAACCTCGAGAGCCGATCGAGGCTCGTATTTAACGTTTACGTGTGTGCCCCGCAGAAACTAAGCGAGGCATCATCCACACCTTCCCGACCAGGTATAGGTCGGTGGCACGCCCTTGCGACCCAAAGCATCGGCGCGCGACCAGGAGGCTTTGCGGGCCGTCGCTCTGAGGGACTGGGGCCAGCCGCAGCCCTAGTCGTTCCCGGCTCTACCGTGTTGGCCAGTCGCTGCCCGCCGGTGGGTTTCTGACGCCAACACTCGGTACTGGGGGTTTCGCGACGGAAGCTTTAAGTAGGCGGAGGGTCAACACGGGGGGCCACACGAGGGGCCCAGGGGGTAGGTCGGCGCGGCCAGGGCCTGGGCCGCGCCGGCCACCCCTCTGTCCGCCTCGTGGCCCCACTTCGTTATCTCTTCGGTCTTCTGGAAGCTTCGTGCAAAAATAGGACCCTGGGCGAAAGTTTCGTCCAATTCCGAGAATATTTCTTTACTAGGATTTCTGAAACCAAAAACAGCAGTAAAACGAAGAATCGGCTCTTCGGCATCTTGTTAATAGGTTAGTTCCGTAAAATGCATAAATATGACATATAATGTGCATAAAACATGTAGGTATCATCAATAAAGTGGCATGGAACATAAGAAATTATCGATACGTTGGAGACGTATCAGCATCCCCAAGCTTAGTTCTCGCTCGTCCCGAGCAGGTAAAACGATAACAAAGATAATTTCTGAAGTGACATGCCATCATAATCTTGATCATACTATTTGTAAACATATGTAATGAATGCAGCGATCAAAGCAAAGGTAATGACATGAGTAAACAAGTGAATCATAAAGCAAAGACTTTTCATGAATAGTACTTCAAGACAAGCATCAATAAGTCTTGCATAAGAGTTAACTCATAAAGCAATAAATCAAAGTAAAGGTGTTGAAGCAACACATAGGAAGATTAAGTTTCAGCGGTTGCTTTCGTCTTATAACATGTATATCTCATGGATATTGTCAACATAAAGCAATATAACAAGTGCAATATGCAAGTATGTAGGAATCAATGCACAGTTCACACAAGTGTTTGCTTCTTAAGGTGGAAGGAGATAGGTAAACTGACTCAACAATAAAAGTAAAAGAATGGTCCTTCAATGAGGAAAGCATCGATTGCCGTATTTGTGCTAGAGCTTTTATTTTGAAAACATGAAACAATTTTGTCAACGGTAGTAATAAAGCATATGAGTTATGAAAATTATATCTTACAAGTTGCAAGCCTCATGCATAGTATACTAATAGTGCCCGCACCTCGTCCTACTTAGCTTGGACTACCGGATCTTCGCATGCCATGTTTCAACCAAGTGTCACAAAGGGGTACCTCCATGCCGCCTGTACAAAGGTCTAAGGAGAATGCTCGCATTTTGGATTTCTCGCTTTTGATTATTCTCAACTTAGACATCCATACCGGGACAACATGGACAACAGTATAATGGACTCCTCTTAAATGCATAAGCATGTAGCAACAATTATTATTCTCATATGAGATTGAGGATATATGTCCAAAACTGAAACTTCCACCATGGTTCATGGCTTTAGTTAGCGGCCCAATGTTCTTCTCTAACAATTTTGCATGCTCCAACCACTAATATGATAGATCCTTCAGACAAGACGGACATGCATAGCAACTCACATGATATTCAACAATAGTTGATGGCGTTCCCTGAAGCATGGTTATCGCACAACAAGCAACTTAATAAAATATAAAGTGCATAAGTACATATTCAATACTACGATAGTTTTTAAGGCTATTTTGTCCCATGAGCTATATATTGCAAAGGTGAATGATGGAATTTTAAAGGTAGCACTCAAGCAATTTACTTTGGAATGGCGGAGAAATACCATGTAGTAGGTAGGTATGGTGGACACAAATGGCATAGTAGTTGGCTCAAGGATTTTGGATGCATGAGAAGTATTCCCTCTCGATACAAGGTTTAGGCTAGCAAGGTTATTTGAAGCAAACTCAAGGATGAACAAGTGCAGCAAAACTCACATAAAAGACATATTGTAAACATTATAAGACTCTACACCGTCTTCCTTGTTGTTCAAAACTCAATACTAGATATTATCTAGACCTTAGAGAGACCAAATATGCAAATCAAATTTTAGCAAGCTCTATGTATTTCTTCATTAATGGGTGCAAAGCATATGATGCAAGAGCTTAAACATGAGCACAACAATTGCCAAGTATCACATTATCCAAGACATTTTAGAATTACTACATGTAGCATTTTCCAATTCCAACCATATAACAATTTAACGAAGAAGAAACTTCGCCATGAACATTATGAGTAAAGCCTAAGGACACATGTGTCCATATGCAACAGCGGAGCGTGTCTCTCTCCCACAAAGTGAATGCTAGGATCCATCTTATTCAAACAAAAACAAAAACAAAAACAAAAACAAACCGACGCTCCAAGTAAAGAACACAAGATGTGATTGAATAAAAATATAGTTTCAGGGGAGGAACCTGATGATGTTGTCGATGAAGAAGGGGATGCCTTGGGCATCCCCAAGCTTAGACGCTTGAGTCTTCTTAAAATATGCAGGGGTGAACCACGGGGGCATCCCCAATCTTAGAGCTTTCACTCCTCTTGATCATAGTATATCATTCTCCTCTCTTGACCCTTGAAAACTTCCTTCACACCAAATTTCAAGCAAACTCATTAGAGGGTTAGTGCATCATTAATAATTCACTCATTCAGAGGTGACACAATCATTATTTTCACTTCTGGACATTGCATAATGCTACTGGACATTAATGGATCAAAGAAATAAATCCAACATAGCAAAAGAGGCAATGCGAAATAAAAGGCAGAATCTGTCAAAAACAGAACAGTCCGTAAAGACAAATTTAAAGCTGGCACTAGACTTGCTCAAATGGAAAAACTCAAAACTAATGAAAGTTGCGTACATATCTGAGGATCACGCTCGTAAATTGGCAGATTTTTTCGAATTTTCTACAGAGAACTGTGCCCAGATTCGTGACAGACAGCAATGCTGTTTCTGCGCAGCGATCCCAAATATAACATCAACTTCGACATAGAAACTTTACTTGGCACAAAAACATGATAAGGAGAGGTTGCTACAGTAGTAAACAACTTCCAAGACTCAACAAAACAAAAAATTGCTGTAGGTAAAAATATGGGTTGTCTCCCATAAGCGCTTTTCTTTAACGCCTTTCAGCCTAGGCGCGAAAGTGCAAATCAAGTAACATCGAGAGTAGAAGCATCAACATCATAGCTTGTTCTAATAATAGAATCAAAAGGCAACTTCATTCTCTTTCTAGGGAAGTGTTCCATACCTTTCTTGAGAGGAAATTGATATTTAATATTACCTTCCCTCATATCAATAACAGCACCAACAGTTCGAAGAAAAGGTCTTCCCAACACAATTGGACAAGATGCATTGCATTCGATATCCAAGACAACAAAATCAACGGGGACAAGGTTAATGTTAACCGTAATATACACATTATCAATCCTCCCCAAAGGTTTCTTTTTAACATTATCGGCAAGATTAACATCCAAATAACAATTCTTCAATGGTGGCAAGTCAAGCATATCATAGATCTTTTTAGGCATAACAGAAATACTTGCACCAGGATCACATAAAGCATTACATTCAAAGTCATTGAATTTCATTTTAATGATGGGCTCCCAACCATCTTCTAACTTTCTAGGAATAGAAGTTTCAAGTTTTAGTTTCTCTTCTCTAGCTTTTATGAGAGCATTTGTAATATGTTTTGTAAAGGCTAAATTTATAGCACTAGCATTAGGACTTTTAGCAAGTTTTTGCAAGAACTTTATAACTTCAGAGATGTGGCAATCATCAAAATCTAAATCATTATGAGCTACAGCAATGGGATCATTGTTCCCAAGGTTGGAAAAAATTTCAGCAGCTTTATCACAAGCAGCTTCAGCAGTTTTAGCAATTTCAGAGCAGCTTTTGTACGCTTTGCACTAGGAGTAGAAACATTGCCAACACCAATTATTTTACCATTGATAGTAGGAGGTGCAGCAACATGTGAAGAATTAGCATTACTAGTGGTGGTAATAGTCCAAACTTTAGCTACATTATTCTCTTTAGCTAGTTTTTCATTTTCTTCTCTATCGCACCTAGCACGCAATTCAGCCATTAATCTTATATTCTCATTAATTCTAACTTGGATGGCATTTGCTGTAGTATTAATCTTACTATCAATATCATTATTAGGCATAACTTTCAATTTTAAAAGATTAACATCAGAGGCAAGTCTATCAACTCTAGAAGCAATAGTATCAATTTTATCAAGCTTTTCCTCAACAGATTTGTTAAAAGCAGTTTGTGTACTAATAAATTCTTTAACATGGCTTCAAGACCAGAGGGTACATTCCTATTATTGTTGTAAGAATTCCCATAAGAATTACCATAACCATTACCATTAGCGAAGGATATGGCCTATAGTTATTACCGTAGTTGTTCCTATAAGCATTGTTGTTGAAATTATTATTTTTAATGAAATTCACATCAACATTTTCTTCTTGAGCAACCAATGAAGCTAAAGGAACATTATTTGGATCAACATTAGATCTACCATTCACAAGCATGGACATAATCACATCAATCTTATCACTCAAGGAAGAGGTTTCTTCAACAGAATTTACCTTCTTACCTTGTGGAGCTCTTTCCGTATGCCATTCAGAGTAATTTATCATCATATCATCAAGAAGTTTTGTAGCCGTCCCCAATGTGATGGACATAAAGGTACCTCCAGCAGCTGAATCCAATAAATTCCGCGAAGAAAAATTTAGTCCTGCATAGAAGGTTTGGATGATCATCCAAGTAGTCAGTCCATGGGTTGGGCAATTCTTTACCAAAGTTTTCATTCTCTCCCATGCTTGAGCAACATGTTCAGTATCTAATTGTTTAAAATTCATTATGCTACTTCTCAAAGATATAATTTTAGCGGGAGGATAATATCTACCAATAAAAGCATCCTTGCATTTAGTCCATGAATCAATACTATTTTTAGGCAAAGATAGCAACCAATCTTTAGCTCTTCCTCTTAATGAGAAAGGAAACACTTTCAATTTAATAATATCACCATCTACATCTTTATACTTTTGCATTTCACAAAGTTCAACAAAATTATTGAGATGGGCAGCAAGCATCATCGAACTAACACCGTGAAAATTGATCTCTCATGACAAGATTTAGTAAAGCAGGTTTAATTTCAAAGAATTCTGCGGTAGTAGCAGGTGGAGCAATAGGTGTGCATAGGAAATCATTATTATTTGCATTTGTGAAGTCACACAACTTAGTATTTTCAGGAGTATTCATTTTAGCAACGGTAAATAAAACAAACTAGATAAAGTAAATGCAAGTAACTAATTTTTTTGTGTTTTTGATATAGAGAGCAAGACAATAAATAAAGTAAAACTAGCAACTAATTTTTTTGTATTTTGATTTAGGTGCAGCAAACAAAGTAGTAAATAAAATAAAGCAAGACAAAAACAAAGTAAAGAGATTGAGAAGTGGAGACTCCCTTGCGGCGTGTCTTGATCTCCCGGCAACGGCGCTCGAAAAAGAGCTTGATGGCGTGTAACTCACACGTTCGTTGGGAACCCCAAGAGGAAGGTATGATGCGCACAGTGAGCAAGTTTTCCCTCGAAAGAAACCAAGGTTTAATCGAACCAGTAGGAGCCAAGAAGCACGTTGAAGGTTGATGGTCGCGAAATGTGATGCGGCGCAACACCGGGGATTCTCGCGCCAACGTGGAATCTGCACAACAAAACCAAAGTACTTTGCCCCAACGAAACAGTGAGGTTGTCAATCTCACCGGCTTGCTGTAACAATGGATTAAGCGTATCGAGTGGAAGATGTTTGCAAAGAAAATAGTCAAACACAGTTGCAGTAAATTGTATGCTATGTAAAGAATAGGACCGGGGTCCACAGTTCACTAGAGGTGTCTCTCCCATAAGATAAAGCATGTTGGGTGAACAAATTACTGTCGGGCAATTGACAAATAGAGAAAGGCATAACAATGCATATACATGATATGATAAATATAGTGAGATTTAATCCGGGCATTACGACAAAGTACATAGACCGCCATCCAACCGCATCTATGCCTAAAAAGTCCACCTTCAGAGTTATCATCCGAACCCCTCCAGTATTAAGTTGCAAAGCAACTGTACAATTGCATTAAGTATGGTGCGTAATGTAATCAACAACTACATCCTTAGACATAGCATCAATGTTTTATCCCTAGTGGCAACAGCACATCACAACCTTAGAACCTACCGTCACGATCCCGCATTCAATGAAGGCATGAACCCACTATCGAGCATAAATACCCCCTCTTGGAGTTAAGAGCAAAAACTTGGCCAGAGCCTCTACTAATAACGGAGAGCATGCAAGATCATAAACAACACATAAACAATAGATTGATAATCACCATAATCATAGTACTCTCTATCCATCGGATCCCGACAAACACAACATATAGTATTACGGATAGATGATCTTGATCATGTTAGGCAGCTCACAAGATCCAACAATGAAGCACAACAAGGAGAAGACGACCATCTAGCTACTGCTATGGACCCATGGTCCAGGGGTGAACTACTCACTCATCACTCCGGAGGCGACCATGGCGGTGTAGAGTCCTCCGGGAGATGAATCCCCTCTCCGGCGGGGTGCCGGAGGCGATCTCCTGAATCCCCCGAGATGGGATTCGCGGCGGCGGCGTCTCGCAAGGTTTTCCGTATCGTGGCTCTCGGTATCGGGGGTTTCGCGACGGAAGCTTTAAGTAGGCGGAGGGTCAACGCGGGGGCCACACGAGGGGCCCAGGGGGTAGGTCGGCGCGGCCGGGGCTCGGGCCGCGCCGGCCACCCCTCTGGCCGCCTCGTGGCCCCACTTCGTTATCTCTTCGGTCTTCTGGAAGCTTCGTGCAAAAATAGGACCCTGGGCGAAAGTTTCGTCCAATTCCGAGAATATTTCTTTACTAGGATTTCTGAAACCAAAAATAGCAGAAAACAGCAACTGGCTCTTCGGCATCTTGTTAATAGGTTAGTTCCAGAAAATGCATAAATATGACATATAATGTGCATAAAACATGTAGGTATCATCAATAAAGTGGCATGGAACATAAGAAATTATCGATACGTTGGAGACGTATCACCCCACACGTGACAGAACGGTCAACTAAACGGGAATCCTGCCGTCTGAGCTGCTTCTGCGGGTTTCAAACAAGGGCTTGGGGAAAACTGAGGAAAAACTAAGGAGTTGGGGAAAACTGAGTACAACTAAGGACCTGAGGGCACGAAAATAGAAATCCCTTATTAATAACATCCAATGTTCATGATCATGAAACTATGATCATCTATTAATCAACAAGCTAGTTATACAAGAGGCTTACTAGGGACTCCTTGTTGTTTACATAACACACATGTATCAATGTTTCGGTTAATATAATTATAGCATGGTATGCAAACATTATCATAAACACAAAGATATATTATAATAACCATTTTATTATTGCCTCTTGGGCATATCTCCAACAGTGGATGCTCTTTACAAGCACCTCAAATCTATGACCAAAGGAGGAGTAATAAGCTCGATCCGTCGTGTACAAGAAGGAGATGTTGGATGCCGTCAAGCACTATGCTGATGACGCCTCACACGACATCAAGGAGAAATGCCCTACTGCCGAAGGACCAGGGCAACCTTACATCGGTGGGCATCGATCTACAAGCGGCCAAGTAATTTCTGATGTGCGAACTTGATTTCGTCAAGGCCTCGTTGAGCATTGACATCCTCCACATGACTTCGTGTTGAGACGAATGCGAGATCGAGTGTTTATTATTTATGCTTTCCCTAGGCCTCTCATTCCAAAGAATGCCGCATGTGGATCACGATGACGTGATCAAAATGCTTCATTGTTTCCATGGATCCCAGTCCATCTAATACTATCACTAGCACATAATGAAAGGTGTCATAGATAGGGTAGTTGACCATGAGGAGCTAGCTATCTCGTTGAAATACTATGTGCACAAGGACCCAAGATATATATTATAATCGTAGTATAGGTAGCTGGCCGATCAAAAGAGTTGGCTCATATATGATGAAGTAACTGAGTGGGTATATAGGTGGGATGAAGTATCAACCCTTTTATACGACAGACAAAATTTGTCTAGTAGGTGAGAAGCACGTGCCAAAATTCCATAGCATGATGTGTCTACTCATCCCTCATGACATCATCCATAGTTGTACTTAAGAAATTCGACATCCATCTTGAAAATTAAATGTAGCCCTTGCGCAAACAAAAATACTAAGATATCAAACATCACTTTTTGGATTAACTATACTGGATTTTTCATTAAAATTAACTCACTAATAATACAATATATGATTTCGTTGATACAAATTTTCTATTCTCCGTCCATTATATCTTGCCCAATTTTTAGTGCAAAGCAGTTAAGATTGATAGTGCAAGGCTCCCTGTGATCTCAAAGACCAAAATGACTTAGACTAGTCATAATTGAAAGTATCGTAAACTAGTATCATACATATGATACTAATTTATGATACAACACCTACAATGTATAGTATCATGAATTAGTATCATAGTTTCATCATATTTAATATTTTATAGATTCTCAATGTAAATATGTGTACATGATGTGTTTACCACTAAAATTTCTAGTTTTACGTGCTATGATACGGTATCTACCTATGATACTAGTCTCACCCCTCTCCTCATTAATTGATGTGTCACATAAGATTTTTGCCTACATGCCATGCAAAATACTACCTATGATACTTCCATTGTGGCTAGTCTTAGCCTCTTAGGAATCGAGGTTCTAAAAAAAATTACTTAGTAAGTGGTTGTTTAAAATTTTGAGTGAAGAGAGAGTGTGACAATGCATAATAAATAAATACATTAAAGTTTCAGGTTTATGCAAAACCTATTATTAACTCTTCCTTTTTTAAAGGCCCGACGAGGGTCAAGGAGGAGTATATTAGTAGGTTCTCTTTTCGTTATAGGCAATGACTTGAACACTCTGTTTTGAAAGGATACTTGTCTCAACAATATCTTTTCTACAACGACAAAATATTTTGAGTACAATGTACCGTGGGTCCCGTGTGGGGTACCCGACGCTACATGCACCGGGTTGCTACACACGTGGCAGTGGCTGACAGGTGGGGTACCTTTGTGTTGTGCACGTCACGGTAAGGGAATGTCGCCGGCGGCATCGTTGTTTCGGTGTAGCAAACAAGTGCCTCAGTATGGAGAACGAGGGGGAACGTGGTCCACGCACGGGTATATTTGGAGTTTATTGATTGGCTTAGCTGCGTCAGCAAATCGGTCCTGATTGCTCAGCTGTGGGTCAGCACTGATTCTCTGCGGCTCGTTTGAAATTTGGGATTTGGTTGGATTGCAAATTGTGAAGCACAATTAACGTGTGTCAGCAACATGTTCCCACCTGGCCCAGCGAGACGTCAATGAACCGGATCGACAAGACCGCACCGGCCTAGCCCACGGGGAAGGGCCAGGCTCTAAGATGGCATGTGACAATGCTTCCTCCATTCTCGAAGCCATGTCACTCACAATATTGTTTATATTTAGGTAAGTAAAGCTCTTTCTATGAGCATTGGTTTGTAACCGAAGAAAAATATGGACGATAGTTGTCGTGACCAGATCCCGCAGTTTCCAACGAGTCTATGTGTGTGTTCTGAGTGATATAATTGTTCAGGTTAAGCAATGCCTTACAATGGGTGGCATCGATCCACCGATTTGGAGATCCCCTCACACCCATACCACCCGATTGGCATCTCGCCGTCGGTCGGAGGTGATGGAAAATTTGTCGATGTACTGGAAGTATCTGTACCGGCTCCTCAAAACAAAAACCAAAGAGGAGTACTAGGCTTGATCTGTCGAGTACAAGAAGGAGATGCTAGACTTCGCAAAGCTCTACGTTGACGACACCCTGCGTTACATCAAGGAGACGGGCTCTACTGCCGAGGGTGAGCATGCATCGGTGGGCACCGATCTACAAGCGACCGAGTCGTATCTGACAGCCGAACTCGATTCCATGAAGGCTTCATTGAGCGTTGATATCCGCCACAAAATCTCAGGTTGTCATGAATGCTAGATCGAGTGTTTCTTGTTTATGCTTTCCCTAGGCCTCCCATTCCGAAGAATGCCGCTTGTAGATCACGATGATGTGATCAAAATGCTTCACTGTATCCATGGAGACCATCCAATAATATCACTAGCAGATAATGAAACGTGGCATAGATAGGGTAGTTGACCATGAGGAGCTCGTGTTTCAGCTATCTGGTTGAAAATACTATATGTACAAGGACCAAAGAGATAGATTATAACGATAGTATATGTAGCTGGTCGATCAAAAGAGTTAGCTCATATGTGATGAAGAAACAGAATGGGTATATATAGATGGAACAAAATATCAGCTCTTTATACGACATGAGAAAAAATTGTGTAGTAGCTGAGAAGCACGTGCCAAATTTCGATGTCGTAAAAGCATGATGTGTCTACTCGTACCTCATAACACCATCCATGGCGGTCTTTAAGAAATTGGACAACCAATATGTAATTAAATGTAGTCCTTGTGCAGACAAAAATACTCAGTTATCAAACATCATTTTTTAGATTAACTATAATGGACTTTTCATTAAAAAAACTCACTAAGAATACAATATTTGATTTCGTCGATACAGATTTTCTATTCGCCGTCCATTATATTTTTCAATTTTGAGTGTAAAGCAGTAAACATTGATAGTGTCAAGGCTCGTCGTGATCTCAAAGCTAGACCAAAGGGGCCTAGGAATCGGGGTTCTAAAAATAAATATTTACTTAGTAACTAGTTCTTCAAAATTTTGAATGAAGAGAGAGTGTAACAATGCATAATAAACTAATACCTTCGAGACAAAACATTATGCCAGGTTCATTTGGTTAGTGGCCTCTTCTATTTGACGATGGCAATTTGGTTTCCTGGCCGGAGCATATGCTAACGATGAAGAGTAAAATCCTTAAGATGTTTAGACCTTCAAATAAAGATAACTATATTTGTTGGCATTGTTGATGTTTGCCTCTTATAAGTATCTCTAGCGTTTTATGAATAATAGACTTACATGGTGTTTGAGCCTTTGAGGGATGTAGATTTAATTGGGTTCTTATTATTTCAAAAAATCACCATGTATAGGGACTTGCACTACCGTATTTCCTTTTGTTGTTTTTTCACACATGTAGCAAACTGTCTTTTTTTCCTGAACACTTCTGTGTGAACATATAGGACACGAATATGTCGTGTTAAAACTTTCATACCTTTTTGACATTTGGAATGTTTTTTTCTATAAAGAAGGATTGTGCGCTAGTGGAGCAGCCTTCCAATTTTTGAAACAGTGAAGGTTATACTTGCTCAATTCATTCGGTACCAGTTATGACATGAAGCACCATAAGTTTCATCTTTTATTTTTTAAATAATACTGTAGGTTGTAGCCCTGCCTTAAATTAATAAAGTATTAATGCGGATACAAGTGTTGTGAACAACTCACAAAATATAAAAACAAGAGAGAACAACTAGACGAGGCCTAAGCTATCCGAATGCGTCTGCACGGTCATGGCGCGGACGCACTGCGTGTCCGCGACCTGACGCCACGTGCCCGATTGGTAGTGGCTGCAATGCTTTGGCTTCTTCGCTTCCGCGCCTGCGCATGTCACAGCATTCAGCGGCCCGCTCCAGGTCTGGAGGGCGGAGGCTGGTCTTCTGCGCCGCCACTAATGGCACGCGGCTTCGAGTCCCGTGCTCGTCCTTAAATGGGCACCGATGACATCCTGTCATCGCCCACACCTCCCTAGCTTCTATTGCTCTCATCACATCGACAGCTACATCGCTCTGCCACCTCACCATGGGGAAGAAGTAGAACGACCACGAGGCATCCTCGTCGCGGATGAAGAAGGAGGAGAACCCTCGGATAAGGGTCCCCCTCCTTGTCAACGCTGCCCAGGTGATCTTCAAGAACTTCTAGCCCCGCAATTGCTGGAACGATGTTCACCTGCCAGGCGGGTGGCGCCTTAGCTCCGCGCGGGTGCCCGTCCCACCCGTGCCACGGGCCGGCCCGGAGCATCTCGAAGATATCCAGCGCAGGTGGGCCCTTCTCCTACCAGACCTCCGCGACAATCCCACGTACGCCATCAAATCCCCCAGGTGGGACAACTACCGCCGGTATGAAACCGACAAGAGGAGGAGGGCGGGGTTCCTCTGCCACCGGGGCTACAACTTCCGCCCGCCTCCACGTCCTCATCGTCTGTTGCCGCATATGATGCCACTGAGATTTTTTTTCCGCGCGGAGTCGAATGCTCTCTACGAGCGCCTCAAATCGATAACCAAAGGAGGAGTACTAGGCTCGATCCGTCGTGTACAAGAAGGAGATGTTGGATGCCGTCAAGCACTATGTTGATGACGCCTCACACAACATCAAGGAAAAATTCCCTACTGTCGAGGGGTGAGGGTGACCTTACGTTGGAGGGCATCGATCTACAAGCGGCCAAGCAATTTCTGATGTGCGAACTCAATTTCGTCGAGGCATCGTTGAGCGTTGAAATCCTCCACGAGACTTCAAGTTGGGACGAATGCGAGATCGAATGTTTATTGCTTATGCTTTCCCTAGGCCTCTCATTCCGAAGAATGCCGCATGTGGATCACGATGATGTTATCAAAATGCTTCATTGTTTCCATGGATCCCAGTCCATCGAATAATATCACTACCAGATAATGAAACGTACGTGTCATAGATAGGGTAGTTGACCATGAGGAGCTAGCTATCTCGTTGAAAATACTATGTGCACAAGGACCCATGACATAGATTATAATCGTAGTATATGTAGCTGGCCGATCAAAAGAGTTGGCTCTTATATGATGAAGGAACATAATGTGTATATATAGGTGGAACGAAGTATCAACCCTTTTATACGATATAAACAAAATTTGTGTAGTAGCTGGGGGAAGCACGTGCCAAAATTCCATAGCATGATGTGTCTACTCATCCCTCATGACATCATCCAGAGTTGTCCTTAAGAAAATCGACACCCATTTTGAAAATTAAATGTAGCCCTTGCACAAACAAAAATACTAAGTTAAGAAACATCACTTTTTCGGATTAACTATACTGGATTTTCATCAAAAATAACTCACTAAGAATATTTTTTTATTTTGTTGATACAATTTTTCTATTCTCCTTCCATTATATCTTGCCCAATTTTTAGTGCAGAGCAGTTAGGAATCGAGGTTATAAAAAAATATTTACTTAGTAAGTGGTTGTTCAAAATTTTGAGTGAAGAGAGAGTGTGACAATGCATAATAAATAAATACCTTAAAGTTTCAGGTTTATGCAAAATCTATTATTAACTCTTCCTTTTTGAAAGGCCCGATGAGGGTCAAGGAGGAGTATATTAGTAGGTGATGTTTTCGTTATAGGCAATGACTTGAACACTCTGTTTTGAAAGGATACTTGTCTCAACAATATCCTTTCTACAATGATAAAGTATTTTGAGTACAATGTCCCGTGGGTCCCGCGTGGGGTACACCGGTGGAAAAAAGGGCTTCGGTCGCGGTTCGTAACTGCCATTGGTCGCGGTTGCGCAACCGCGACCAAGCAAGCGCGACTAAAGCCCACCCCCCTTTGGTCGCGGTTCTTTACGAACCGCGACTAAAGGCGCCTCCACGTGGCCGCCAGCAGTCCTTCGGGCGGAGGACCTTTAGTCGCGGTTCTCCTCGCCAACCGCGACTAAAGATCGCCACAGGTTTAGGGTTTTAGCCCCCCTAAACCTGGTTTCTTTTTAGTTTGTATTGTTTTATTTTCTTTTCTGTTTTATTTTAATTTTGAAGGAGTTTCACATATTCTACTATATACTACATATACATGCATATGAACGTACAATTTCAAACAAATTTAAAATTAGAACCAAAAAGAATTCAAGAGGAATTGACAATATATATTCAATATCGATGACCGCCATATACGTAACTAGTTTTCATACATATGATTTACTGCATATGAAGTTCTACGTCCTCTACATAGTGTTCTCCTCTAGGATCGATGACTTGCTTCGCGATCCATCCAGCTAGTTCCTCTTGAAGTGGTCGGAAGCGAGCTTCTAGACTAAGCGTCTTCCGAAGGTTATTCCCGCTAATGTTGTTCGGACACGAAATCCGCTCGCAGGTGTATCTCCGGATCATCTCACAAACATAGTATCCACATAGATTGGTCCCCTTTGGCTGAATATCTTGGGTCGCAGTACACTACCCTTTTCCACCGTAGCTCTTTTTGAATTCACCGACCTTTGTGTTTACGAACCGTGTCCAAACCCTACGAGGCAAAGAAAATTAAATGAACAAGAGAGTTATTAGTTACTTGATATTAGGAAATGAACAAAATAGGCCGATCGATATAGAGCGCAAGTGAATGAAAATATATATATAATTACTTCCGCATCATTTTTCTCAAGTCGGCCCAAAGCTTTGCATTCATATTCGAGAGTCGTGGACGAGAACTGTGGAGTCGTGAAATTGAATTACTAGCAGAATCCAGTGGAACCCGCGGACACGATACATGCACAGTCATGCATAATTAACTCATCGATTAGCCACATACCTTGCATGGAGTAAACAAAAGAGAATGTGCTCAAGACAGAAACACTCACCCAAAATGGTAAGGAAATAGAATATCACTTTTGAGTTCCTGCCTTGAAAAAAACATCCACGAGTCGGCCTCCATGTCGGCGGGAAAATGTTGTAACACATATGAATTAACGATTTGTGGGTCAATGAACCCAACATCATGGATGTTCCTTATTATGCATTCCCGCTTCTTCATTCTGCATACACAACAAGATAGTTAGGACAATATATATATATATAGTGCGAGCAATGAACGAGATGGGGTAGAAATAAATCACTTACGGAACGTAGCAACTGATGATAGATTTGTCGAGCTCGCGCAGATTGAAAAGCTGGAACAATTCACTCCGATGAATTTGTACATAGTAATGTTTGAAGTGATGCTCAGCTCTAACTTCCGCATAAATATAGTCTTTGGCGTTTTTTAATTTTATGTAAGCCTTGTACCAATTTAGCAGACCTGTCATTTGTGGAGGTAGATCCTTTTCCTCGCGCAGGCTCGACGAGAGGCCCATTCGACACATATGTAATTACTACGTCCTTCATTCTTGGCGCCTCATCAAGGCCTAACACTGCACGAAGAGTGATACCTAAGTTGGCCGCTTGTTCTGTGGCACTCGCTACAGTCAATCCATGTGCTGCCACAGCTGCTATGATTTGGGGGTCATCCGGATCGGCGGCTTTCACTATGAGAGGGGCGATGGATTGTTTACTCGTTCCCCGAGCTGGGCAACTTGTTTCCCCTCTTTTTACTTTGTAATTTTTTCTCGGCCTCCTCCAAGGCTTTCTTCTCCTGCTTCTCCGCCAACTCTTGCTTCTCCTTGAAGATGAATGCTTGCCTACGAAGTTCATGTGAATAGTAGTCGGGCGGATTCTTCGCGGCTTGGGACGGTTCGGTCAAAAATGACTTAGCCCACTTCTTTTGCTTGTCGAATATACTCGGCTTGGGCTCGGGCTCTCTTTTCTTCTTGCAGTCCGCCTGCCATTTCTCATGCCGAGCAGCCACGGCCTTTGCATTTTCCTCGACACTAAGTTCCCAAGGTCTCGGGGTGAGAGGCTTCGGTGATGGCTCCGGTATCTTTGTGGTCCTAGGTACATAAGGATCCGGGTTAATAACCCAGGACTGCTTCTGCTTCTTTGCCGGGGGCGACTGCTTCTTCGCCGGAGGTGGACTGGGGGGCGGCGTCTGCTTACCCGCCGGAGGTGAATTGGGGGGCGGCGTCGGCTGACGTGAAGGGGGTGTAGGTGAACCACCACCACCGCCGCCGCCGCCACCACCACCGGAGGGGGGTGGACTTGTTCGCCTTGGCGCCTCGTCTGGAAACTTGATAAACTTCTTTTCCAGAGAATAAACCGGCGCTTGACACCTCCAAGTCTTGTCTCCCCTTCGGGTGTAGCAATGTCAATCTCCGGGTCCTCAAACCCCGGGACTATTTCCTCCACCGTGACACGAGCATAGCCATCCGCAATGGGTTTGTTGTGGTGGAGTGCTCCAGGCTCACATGACAAAGCACTGCCGATGGCTACCTTCGTGGACATGTTCCCAGTAGGATAATGCAGATGACATTCTTTCATCTCCTTTACATCGTCCACGGGGTAGCGAGGAGGCTCCGGTGCAGTAATTTGGATCTCCGGTGCATCGTAGCCGGCTGGACCTCCGTGGAAGCCACGCTCGCTTCTCCGCTGCCGGCTTCCGAGATCCGCCGGATGATCTTCATGCGTCCCAGCTCGCCGATCTCTCCCGTACTAGTATAGACAGGGTTTTCTTCATCTCATCGACTTCCGATGCCAACCGCGCCACAACATCGGCATCCCGATCCGACTTTCTCTTACGGCTTCCGTAACCGTACGGGTCATCGTCCCGGGAGAACCCTTCTTTCCACGTAATGTTCCCGGGCATGCCTCGTACACGTCCTCCGTGTTCGGGATTCCCGAGGGCTCTTGTCGCCGCGTCGTTCTCTCCGTTGAACTTGATCTTCCCCTCTTGAGCATCCCTCATTGCGTCAATAAGGGCTTGGGTGGGTTTAAACATTTTGTTCCCGTAAACACACGCCCTCGTCTCCGGGTCTAGCGTTCCCCCATGCCCGTACCACCAGCTTTTGGCCCTTCGGTCCCATCCCTCCGTACACTGGACGGATTCCTCGCCTCCTCAGCTCGTTCTCCATCTTCTCCCACTTAGGCTCCCAAAAGCGATACCCTCCTGGCCCCATAACATGATTGTACTCCTTCTTAGCCGCATTTTCCTTATTTTTTTTCGATATTTCAATGAAATGCTCTGATTTCTTCTCGCTTCACAAATTCCGGCCAATCATGTTCAAGTCTCTCATACTCGTCCTTTGAATTCCGGAGTCTTGTTCTGGTTGACATAGTCACGGGCTAGATTCTCGCTTGAATTTCCGGAATGTATCGGCCATCTTACCAAGAGCGAAGTGTTTGAGTAGCCTCCTCCTCTCCTTGTTTTCCCGAATCTTGTTACCCGCCTCATCGAATTTGTGGTATTCCGGAGGTAGGATGAAATGCTCCATAAGCTTTTGAAAGCAATCCTTTTTAGTTCTCTTGTCAACAAAAGTGAAACCAAGACGTGCCTTCTTTGGCTCATTCCACTCCTGGAGGGTGATCGAGATGTTGTCTCTAACAACGGCTCCGCATTGGCCGATAAACTTGGTGGCGTACTTCGGGGCTCCAGCGGCCTGCCGGTTGCACTGTCGACAACCTCGATGGTATATGTTTCTCCTGGTTTCAGCGTCTTGGTTGCGCCACGCTTTGACGACGACGTACTCGATTTTTTCGACGATCCGGCCGAGGGCTAAAATAAGAAAGAGAGGCGCGCGTGTTAGTACACACATATTTATTCAAATCAGTAAGTTTGTATCACCAGAGGAAAAATGTATATATATATACCTCGGCGCCGGAGCTAGTTGCTACTTGCAATTGAAGATCGTCGTTGATCGACGTTTCTTCCCCATCATCTTGCTGACGGCCTTCATCTTGACCGTCAAGATTCGGATAAGAAGAAATATCCTCTTCATCTTGTTCGCTCGGCACATAAGGAATATCGCCTTTTATGATGCCAAATAGCTGTTCTTCAATTTCTTGATCATAGTTCTCCATAATCGGGTCAGCTCTATCGTCCGCCATATGTCAGTCCTGAAAACATGTAGTAAAAACTAAGTAATTGTGTATATGGCAGCATTAAAAACTAAGGGCGGCGGTGGCGAAAGGGCGGTGGCGGTGCCGAGTGGACAACACACATAACCCTCGCCGCCCCCTCTCGATCCCAAAAAAACACCGCGCGTATACGAGGGGCTCGCTAACGGAGGGAGGTGGCGGTGCCGAGGGGAAGCCTAACGGCGTCGGCTGCGGAGCTCGTTCGATCGGCGGAGAAGAAGAATGGGGCGCGGCGGTTCGCGCGAGGGTACGGTGTATTTAATTAAGTCAAAATTGTTATGTCAAAATTATTAAGTAAAAATTGTGAAGTCAAAATTTTGAGTCAAATTTAATAAGTCAAAATTTTGAAGTCTAAGTTTTAATTTTATTAAGTCAAAATTTTAGTTAAGTTACTTTTTTGTTAAGTAAAAAAGAAATGAGGGAGATTTTTTATTAAATCAATTTTTTATCCTCACAAAATTTTAGTTAAGTTACTTTTTTGTTAAGTAAAAAAGAAATGAGCTAGGGAGATTTTTTATTAAGTCAATTTTTTATCCTCACAAAATTTTAGTGAAGTTAATTTTTAGTTAAGTAAAAAGGGAAAGAGGGAGATTTTTTATTAATTTTAATCAAGATTTTTTATGGAATCAATTTTAGTGAAGTTAATTTTTTTTGGCACGATCCCTCTCCTCTCTGCTCTCTCTCTGTTCTCACGCGCGGCGGCGCACGCGCGAGGCCGGGGCGCAGGGGTCGGCCTACGGCGGCGCCCAAGGGTGCCGGGGGTCGGCGCGGCGAGGCACGCGCGGCGGCGCGATGCGCGCGGTCGGCTGACAAATGGCGGCCGCCGGCGGCGCAGGGACACGGGCGAGCGCGAGCGCGCGGCATGCGGCCGGCCGGCGCGCGCGTTGATCGATTGTGAGGGGCGGCGGGCGAGGGACGGCGGCGGGCGGAGGAGAGACCTCTGCGACGTACGACGGGCGCCGGCGTTGATGGATGCGACGGCGAGGGACGGCGGCGGGCGGCGAGGGACGGAGAAGAGCGCGGCGGAGACGAAGAGAATGCGATGGAGAGAAGAGAATGCGCGCGGCGGTTCTGCGCGGCGAAATTTATAGGTGGAGGCCTTTGGTCGCGGTTGGTATCACCATCCGCGACTAAAGGGTACCCTTTAGTCGCGGTTGGTATCACCATCCGCGACCAAAGGTGTTTTCGCCCCATTCCAGCGGTTCCCGCGGAAACACCCTTTAGTCGCGGTTGGCCAGGCCAACCGCGACTAAAGGTATTTTTTCAAAAAAAAATTAGTTTCTAAATGTTAAAAATGCAATTAATATATCAAAATATTTAGAAAAATAAAACTAATTCATTTCTAAATCTGAAAAATACAAATAATATATCAAAAAATTCAAAAAAATAAAACTAATTCATTTCTAAATCTGAAAAATACAAATAATATATCAAAATATTCAAAAAAATAAAACTAATTCATTTCTAAATCTGAGAAATACATATAATATATCAATAAATTCAGAAAAATAAAACTAATTCATTTAAAAATCTTAAAAATACAAATAATATATCAATAAATTCAGAAAAATAAAACTAATTCATTTAAAAATCTTAAAAATACAAATAATATATCAATAAATTCAGAAAAATAAAACTAATTCATTTAAAAATCTTAAAAATACAAATAATATATCAAAAAATTCAGAAAAATAAAACTAATTCATTTAAAAATCTTAAAAATACAAATAATATATCAATAAATTCAGAAAAATAAAATCTTCCCACCAGTTCTTCCCGGCCGCCTCTGTCTTTCCGGCGCCGGCCCCCTCTTCCCGCCTCTGTCTTTCCGCCGGCCCCCTCTTCCCGGCCTCTCTGTCTTCCGGCGCCGGCCCCCTCTTCCCGCCTCTGTCTTTCCGGCGTCGGCCCCCTCTTCCAGCCTCTGTCTTTCCCGCCTCTTTCTTCCCGCCTCTTTCTTCCCGCCACTTTCTTCCCGCCTCCTGTCTTCCCGCTCCCATTTTTCCCGCCAATTTTTTCCCGCCTCTTTCTTCCCGCCTCTTTCTTCCCGCCTCCTGTCTTCCAGCTCCCATTTTTCCCGCCATTTCTCACTACATATATGTAGCCCGGCTTGGCCAGCATTATCACATCTCTACAATCTCTCATCACTCTCTCATGGCTTCCACCGCACCCACTCTAACCTACCAGCGAGTGGAGGAGCTTTGCGCCTCGAACTACCCTTGCCCACCGGGCTACCGCGTCCCCGCCGGCTGGAGCCTAAGCGCCGGCGGCGTGCCGGTCCCTCCCCTTCCTCAGGGTACTGCGCGCCGGGCAGCCATCACGAACCACTACTACCTCGACCTCACGCCGGAGCAGCGGATGAATCCCCGCTGGCATCCCGATAACCAGCATACTTGGGACGCCTTCTTCATCAATCGGCGTGAGAGGGCGCTCGCCAGGTATGAGGAGGACGGTCTGCCTCCTGGGAATTTCCACGAGGCCGGCCGTCGACTATGGTGGTACGGCCGGACTCTGCAGAGCGTCATGGACTACATCACGGCCGGCGATATCCCCCGCCTGCGCTACCCTCTGTTTTGAAAGGATACTTGTCTCAACAATATCTTTTCTACAACGACAAAATATTTTGAGTACAATGTACCGTGGGTCCCGTGTGGGGTACCCGTCGCTACATGCACCGGGTTGCTACGCGCGTGGCAGTGGCTGACAGGTGGGGTACCTTTGTGTTGTGCATGTCGCGGGCCCGCATGTAAGGGAATGTCGCCGTCGGGGTCGTTGTTTCAGTGTAGCAAACAAGTGCCTCCGTATGGAGCACGAGGGGGAACGTGGTCCACACACGGGTATTTTTGGAGTTTATTGATTGGCTTAGCTGCGTCAGGAAATCGATCCTTGATTCTTCAGCTGTGGGTCAGCATTGATTCTCTAGGCTGGTTTGAAATTTAGGATTTGATTGGATTGCAAATTGTGAAGCATAGTTGACATGTGTCAGCGACCTGTCCCACGTGGCTGTGAGACACCAACAAGCGCACACGAACCATGATGACAAGGCCACACCGGGCCGGCCCATGAGGAAGGGCTGGGCTCCAAAATGGCTGGAGAATGGAGATTGGGTCCCGGAAAACACATACTAGAGAGAAAACTATGGGTGGCATGGCTTTCTCCGTTGTCAAGCCATGGCGCCCACGGTCACTTGTGAGTGCTATTTAGGTAAGGCACACTCCTTCTGTGAGCATTGGATTGAAGAAAAATATGGACGACGGTTGCCGTGTATGGACTGGTCGTGGGGGATGAAGGGTGGAACACAACCCGATCCGTTGTTTCTGATGAATCTGTGTGTGTGTTCCGGGCGATCTATTTGTTCGGGTTAAGCAATGCCTTACAATTGGTATTCGGAGCGGTTTCGATCCACCGATTTGGAGGTCCCCTCACACCCACACACCACCCGATTTGCTTCTCGCCGTCGGTCGGAGGTGATGGAAAATTTATCGATGTACTCGAATGATCTTTACCGGCTCCTAAAAACGAAAACCAAGGAGGAGTACTAGGCTCGATCTGTCGAGAACAAGAAGGAGATGCTAGACTTCGCCAAGCTCTACGTCGACGACACCCAACGCGACATCAAGGAGACGGGCTTTACTGCCGAGGGTGAGCATGCATCGGTGGGCACCAATCTACCAGCCGCCAAGTAGTATCTCACATCCGAACTCGATTCCGTGAAGGCCTCGTTGAGCGTTGACATCCTCCACGTGCCCTCATGGTTAGACGAATGCTAGATCGAGTGTTTATTGTTTATGTTTTCCCTAGACCTCCCATTCCGAAGAATGCGCATGTGGATCACGATGCTATGATCAAAATGCATAATTGTATCTTTGGAACCCAGTCCATCGAATAATGTCACTACCAGATAATGAAACGTGACATAGATAAGGTAGTCAACCATGAGAAGCCCGTGTCTCAGCAATCTGGTTTAGAATACTATATGCACAAGGAGCCAATAGACATATATTATAGCAGTAGTATATGTAGCTGGTCGATCAAAAGAGTGGAACAATATATGATGAAGTGAATAGAATGCGCCCACGTATATATGGGCGGAGCAAAATATCAGCTCTTTACACGACATAAACTGGACTTGTGTAGTAGTTGAGAAGCATGTGCCAAATTTCCATGTCGTAAAAGCATGATGTGTCTACTCATCCCTCATGACACCATCCATGGTCGTACTTAAGAAATTGGACAACCAGTTTGAAAATTAAATGTAGCTCTTGTGCAGGCAAAAATATTCAGTTACGAAACATCATTTTTTCGGATTTAGGGCTTGTTTGGTAACACTCCACTTCAGCAAAAGTCAGCGCTCCGCTCTCCCGATGGACGTCTGGTCGAAGGACCGCTCGTCTGGCTCCGCCCCGTGCGAGCGTGGGTTCAAGCCCATTCAAAGAAAATACTCGTAGGTCGCATTCGGGCATAGTGGGAGATCTTGGTTGATGGGCCGGAGACGATCAACTGCTCACCATGGAGGGAGGTCGAACGTGGGCATGGGGAACTCTTGGCAACAACGCAAGGTCCTGGAGGTGAGCTCCTAGCGGGGGCGGAAGGTCCTGGCGGTGGAGCAAACTGAATCGGAGGAGGAGGCCGTGAGTGGTCCTTGATTTGTCAGCGGGTGTACTTAACGGCGCCGGGAGGAAGATAAGCAGGTGGCGGCCTCAATTCGGCGGCGGCGCAAGCGATTTGACCGACGGCTCCTAGGAATCGATCGGCGGCGTGAGCTAGGCTTCGAGCGATGGCGCGGTCGTTCGTCTTTGTTTCTTGAGCCGATAGAGTGGGAGATGAGAGAAATAGACTACCGATTCGGTGGTGTCACTTGGCGTTCGCATTTTTTGTAATTTCGAGCAGATTCCGCTTTTCCGAAGCTAGGACCAGAAAATTTCGGAGTTGACACGTTCGGCACCGCTCCGTCCACTCCGGTATGTTGGAGATGGAGTATTGCCGAACAGGTCTTTATTATAATTACTTTTTTTTATGAAAATTAATTTACTTAGATTAGAGTGCAAAGCTTAGCATTGAAGTTTCAAGGCTCCTCGTGATCTCAAAGACAAGGGGGCCTAGGGGTCAAGGTTCTAACTAAAACACTGTATTTATTTACTAAGTGGTTGTTCAAAATGTTAAATGAAGAGAGAGTGTGACAATGCGTAATAAACAAATATCTTCAAGACAAAAACATTATCCCAGGTTCATGCAAAACCTGTTAACTCTTCTTTTCTGAATGGTCTCCAGAGGTTCAAGGAGGAGTATTTTAGTAGATGCTCGTTTTGTTGTAGGCAATGACTTGAACACTCGGTTCTCAAAGTATACTTGTCCCAACAATATCCTTTCCTTTACAACATTGTGTGACGGGCAAAAATATGTTGGTTGCATTTTTTTGGAAGTTCTACTAAATATCAGCTCTTTATAAAACATAAATAAATTGTTTGCCAATATTTGGTACTCTCTCCATTTGAATGAATAAGATATCCCCATTTTTTGATTTTTTTTTCTTTGAGCAAAAATTACTCCAAATATATAAAAAGTGTTGGTATAAAATAAGCATCACTAAAAAAATGTATTTCAATACGAATCCAACGATACTAATTACGTAATATAATCTAGATTTTGTTACTCGATTTTTTTGGTTGAATAACATCTTAGAATATGCGTATGTGTTATTCATCGAAATTGAGGTTGTAGTAAAGCAATGAATTTTCTTTCTGTTTTGATGTGGTTGTGGTGATGGCTTTTCTATTTGGTTATTTGGATAGTGAGGAGCGGGCCGAGGGGGGTTCTGATATTGACCGTGCTTCAATAAAGAAGCTTCCAGATCGCGTCCGGGAGGCCTGCCTAAAAGTTAAACTTAGACCTTGTGCAAGAGCATTCAATGAGCGAAAAAAGTTTTTCAATGATGGAAATTTCATTTTAAAATACAATTTCTAAAGAAGAAGTCTCAACTTCCTTCATACAAAATTTTCTACTAGTTCATTAGCAAATATTCTCATAAATTCAAGTGCGAAGCGGGAGAAAGTGGTAGTTTGAAGGCTTCAATTCGTTATCTCAAATTGCACATATGTAACTTTTTTTCATTTGAATTCTAGGATTTATTATTAGTTTGTTCTTTTATGTTGTACTTGTTTACATTACTTGGCCCCGTAGTGAGAGGGTATATAGAGAAAGATTTGTGATTATTGGTTGACTAGTGCACTAGCTGTTGCCAATTCAAGTTACTATAAGCATGTCTGAACCCGCTAGGGTGTGCATACTAGCTGTGACCACGGTTTCATCACCTCAAAAAAGAAATATTGCTCCGTACCTCGATTATACAATAGCCACTATGCTAGTAAGAGCAAGTTCAATAGTACACGCAGCTACTGGCTATAAGCAAGGTGTCATGTCATTTATAGTCAATACGTAGTTAACATGTACAATAGTTGCCTATAACAATGTACTACTTTATCTATATATGGCCCTCTTTTCACTCACACAAGGTGCCTAGGCGCACGTGCTAGAGTTGGGTCTTGCATTAGAGCAATTCCAATAGTATAGCCAACTGCTGACTATAATAAGATGCCATGTCATTTGTAGTCACCATAGCTAATATGTACAATAGTTGGCTATAAAAATGAAGTACTTTACTAACATATGGCCCACATTTCACTCTCACAAAGTGCCTAGGAGCACGTGCAAAAGCTGGCTATTGCATAGTAGCCCACCTCCCTTCTCTCTCCTCTTCTCTCTCTTCCAACTCATCTGAAATATATTATTTAATATCTTATAGTCAGCTGACTAGACTCTATTGTACTTGCTCTTAGAGCCAACTTACCTTCTCTCTCCTCTTCTCTCCCCTCCAACTAAGCACAAATACTATATTTAATTTCTTATAGCCGGCTGACTCAGCTGACGGGGGCATTACCCTTCGGTTAACCAATATTGCTCTACCCTATACGGTCCAGATGGAGGCCCATGAAGGTACCCGAAGGGAAGGTGGGCCACTAGGACGGTGCGGCGGAAGATTACTTGAAGTACAAGACACGGAAGAAGCCGAACAAGGAAAGATTAGAGATAGATCTATTGTAAGCCTGCTCGTACTCGATTAGACCTCTCGGGACCTGGCCACCTATATAAAGGCTAGGAGAGGGGCTATCGAGGAACACGACCAATCTTAGCGATCTTAGCCAACAGAAGCTTAGAACTAGGTTACCCTAGCGATTAGCTACCTCGACGAGATCACAGCCGAACTATTCGGCACCCCATTGTAACACTGTTTTCATCATAATCAAGAACAGACAAGCAGGACGTAAGGGTTTTACCTCATCGAGGGCCCCGAACCTGGGTAAATCGCTCTCCCCGTTTGTCTGCTTACCGATGTCTCGTGTCAGCTTGCAGGATTCCATCAACCCTAAGCCCCTATCGGAGGGCATTGCCGAGGAGCACCCTCGACAATTGGCGCCGTCTGTGGGAACCCTGTTGGCACAAGGCAGGGCATCGGCAGTACCAGTCACGTTCGCAGCGTTCGTGCTCGAGTCACCAACACCTCCAGGACCAAAAGATCCGATCTACTGTGGGCCCTTCGAATTCGCACCACACCTCAAGCCGTCGCACCCAACCCCTTCAGAATCGAGTGATGACATGACCACCACCTTTGGAGGCGTCCACTTCATCATCGACTCCGGAGGCTTTCTTCGCCTCCCAAGGACAGATATGTCCGGTTTGGGCCCCTCGGGCTCAACAGAAGATACCCGGGCAGCAACCTTGGAAATTCCGCCCAGAAGCATGCATGGAGGCAACCGAGGGAGCCTCGATCACGCAACAGGGAGAAAGAAAAGGCGAAGGGAATCATACTATGGAGAACGAGAACAGGAGGGCATGCAATCGATCCATGGCCGCGCTCGTTCACCGCACCTATCAGCCACGGAGCAACTCGATGCGCCATGCTACCTCCACTCCTATATCGACCCAAAGGATGGTCGGGAAAAATCCAGTCACCTATTAAGGAACTGCCGACACTTCCTGGAAATTCGACAGTTCTGTGATGACCTCAGGAGTGAAGCTATGTCAAGAGCTCACATAATGGAGAAAAAGGCAAGATCTTACAGCTATCGGGCGGAGCCATATATCCCGGAACCATACGAACCAATGGAGAAGGATGAGTACGTGCCAGCCGAGGTATTCCCAGAACCGCGCGGGCAGGTCAACATGATCCATAAAACCAGCTTCTCAAAAAGGGAAATCAAGAAATTCTCACGAGAAGTGAAGTACGCAGAAGTCGCTATGGTCGATACACCTGAATTCATCGGCCGGTCGAGCAAAGTATCTCCTTCGACAGGTCAGATCACCCGAAAGCTGTCCCTAGGCCAGGCCACGCAGCTCTAGTCCTCGAGGCGCAGATCGGAGGGTACAACATGAGTAAAGTATTCATGGATGGAGGAAGCGGCTTAAACCTACTGTTTGCCAACACAATGAAAGCTATGGGGTTAACAGTCGATATGCTGAGGGAGTCCGACACAGGATTCCACGGCATTATACCGACTCGACCCGCTTACTCTCTTGGAAAAACGTCATTGGATGTGGTCTTCGGCACACCCACCAATTTCAGAAGAGAGAAGATCGAGTTCGAAGTTGTCGACTGGGAGTCTCAGTATCATGCCATCCTCGGTAGGCCGGCGTTCGCCAAGTTTATGGCCATACCTCATTATGCATACCTAAAACTGAAGATGCCAGGCAACAACGGAACCCCAATAACCATTCACGGGAGTTTTGCTCGGTCAGACACCTGTGACAGGGAGTTCCAGAAGATCGCTTCAAAATTCGGCGCTAAGGAGGAGCTCAATGCGATCGACGCAGCTGTGGATCATACGCAGCCGCCAGCCGACAACCGAAACGTAAGATCCGACGAGTTTGAGGCCGCAAAGGAAGCCAAGAAGCTGCAGGTGCACCCCACTGACCCGAATAAAACGGTCAATATATCGGCTGACCTCACGATCGCATAGGAAGGCGCGCTCATCGAGTTCCTCCGTGAGCGCTGGGAGATATTTGCATGGGAACCATCCGACATGCCAGGTGACAAAGGATTAATTTTTCAATGCCTACAGATTGTAGACTAGGGTTTTGCTAGAAGTAGAGGGCAAGTAGATCTCGAAGGTTCGGGCGAAAAGTACTCGACGATTATGAAAACTAGGGTTATGTTGACAGTAGATTCGATCCTTTCTTTGTCCCTCGACTCCCCCTTATATAGGAGGTGGAGCCGAGGGTTTCGTTTTGTACAAGTTACAGAGTCCGGGACGGCTTCTAACTCATCCCGCCAGATTACAAATAACACTTCCTATTACAACTCTAACTTTCCTTAATATATCTTAGGCTCCCGAATCTTCTTATTCTTCGGATAGTGGGCCTTCAGTAAACCCCGGGTACTATCTTCGTTAGGCCCATTTGGGATGCCTATGTCAGTAGCCCCCGAGATTTTGCTTGAATCGTAGAGTCAGGGAAAATCTCGACTGTTTATTTTTATTCGAGAGCTTTTATTTATACTTCTTCACATAAAATTCCATATTGTACAGGGATAATGGTAGTTGGGGCTAGTTCATCTGACGGATCAGGTACTAGTTAACTGCTCTAGTGGCAATCCGCAAAAACCTACTTCAAGATCACGTCCCTGGACATGATCTCGGGATACTCGGTGCAAACTTCGACGAGTGCCGCTTAAGGTCTTACCATTATGTCGAGTCCCGAGTCAAATTTATCGAGTACCTAACGCGTCCGTTAGGATTTTTCTTCGTATCCGTTGATACGGATAAAAGTAACGGAGCGCGATCTTTGGCGATGCCATGCCCGAGCAGAACGGATCGGGGGTCTTACCTTCGCAAATTTGCGGCATTCGAAATTGATTGCAACTTTGGCGTTACGAGAATATATTGTCGAGTGCTTTTCGCCTTTGGAATAGCACATTTTATCGAGTCATATTTGATGACTTATTTTGTCTTCCCGATGGGAGTATATGTAGAGTTATCTGTGTAACTCGAAATATACTCAATTCTGTTTCTTTATTTTGATAAAAATTCATCGGGCACGCGAACAGCGTTCCCGATGGGAGTAGCCCCCGAGGCTACATCGAAGGACTTGTGCTTGGGTGTAGGCTCCACAGATTAGTATCCGTTGCCGCTATATTTATAATCTTTCTCGACAGTTTTATATTTATCGGGTGCGCGACCAGCGCTCCCGATGGGAGTAGCCCCCGAGGCTATGAACAAATGTTTGCATTTGATCATAGGCTCTCGCCATTTCTATCTTGTCATACTCGAAATTTTATCTTTTCAAAGTAGCCCCCGAGCGTTTGGGCAAAAACTTGTATTTGATCAAAGGCTCCCGAGATAACCTTGCGTTGTCGATAAACTTGTGAAACCTCATAGTCGAATTTTTCTTTTATCTTGACGACGTCATTGCTGATGATAGCCACGATTTCTATTTTGGAAACTGACCATTACTGCTTGTTTCGCTGCCTTGTGGGTCCCAATTCCTGATCTGACGGACACGTCGTGCAAGTGGGGGACACATGTTCTCCCTTTTTCTGGCACACGTTCTGTAACCTCGTCAATGTTAAAATACCATTGTACCCTTGTATCCACGTGGCGATCATCTGCTGCATTCTTTTTTCATCCAACGGTTCCGTCGCTTCACCGCACCTGTATATAAGGTCCCCTTCTTCTTCCTCGAACACTTCCGCTCGCGCCGTTCCCCTGCTTTCCTCTGCAAAATTTCCTCCTGCGCTCCTCATCTCCCAAAGCTCTTCTCTTCGTAGCTACACCTTTCCACCATTGTTGATGCCACCGCGTCGATTGACCAGGCACAGCACACCTGATTTATCGATGGCTGCCGCGGATCTAGGAGCCGCGGAGTGGGAGAGGTCCAAGATCACGAACCAGGACCTCAATCTCTTGAAGAAGCTGGGGATTACCAAGAAACCCAAAGCGGTTTGCTTCCCCAGTGAAGAAAGCTACCCAACCCCTCCAATGGGGTATCGGGTAAGTTTTGTTGATCACCTCATCCGCGGTCTTTCCGCCCCCATTCACCCTTTTCTTCGGGGTTTACTTTATGTTTATGGTCTCCAACTTCACCACCTCACGCCCAACTCTATCCTTCACATTTCCATCTTTATCACCCTCTGCGAAGCCTTCCTTGGTGTCCAGCCTAACTGGGCATTATGGAAGCGCATTTTCTTTTGTCGCCGTAATGGCTCTGCCAATGTCGCCTATAATATAGGCGGCGTTGTTATTTCTGTTCGCTCTTACGTCAACTACTTCGACGTCAAACTCCACGACTCCGTTCAAGGGTGGCGCAAGAAGTGGTTGTACATTCGTGAAGAAAACCATGGATGCGCCGAAGACAACATTCCTCCTTTTGACGGTGCCGAGAAAATCCTTCGCCGCCGTTCTTGGGACGCAGAAGCTACCGAGGAAGAAAGAACTTCGACAGAGGCCCTGATGACTCGCATCCATGAGTTGCAAAATACTCGTGGAAAAGAATTATCAGGCATCCAAATTACGGCGTACTTCCTTAGGACTAGGGTGCAGCCTCTTCAGGCTCGCAAAAACCCTTTCTAGAATTATACTGGCGATAAAGACACAGATCGCTTGTCAACGAATCTGGAAGTCAAGGATTTGGATAGACTTATTCGAAAGATTTCATCTCTCAAGAAGAAAGACTCCATCCCTTCCACTTATCGCGTAAAACCATACAGCGCCGCCCATGCACTTCCCAAGGTAAACATTGTCGCGTAATTTGTTATTGCCTTTCTTTTTGTGTTGTTACTTTTTTCTGACATTCTTCCCTCTTTTTATATAGGACCACCCAAATCTTGTTTCACTTCCTCCTCTTCCTGAAGGTGGGGAAGTCGAAGAAAGGGCCGTTATCTCCAATGATAACCCAGATGCCCCCTCCTTTGCAAATGAACCCGCAGAATCTCGAAAATCTGCGGGATCCGACGAAAAAGAGGATGTCTCTGAAGCTACTGCGTCGGCACAATCTCCTCCTCCTGCTGTTTCTCCAAGGAACAAAAGGAAAAGGGATGATGCCGAAGATTCCGGCACCTCCAAAGTCGACGAAGCTGTTCCTTCGCACCAGAAGGCAGGCTATGATCCATACCTCGAGGCTCTCATCAGTTCGTGAGTACCCTTTCTCTGTTTATTTGTACTTGAAGATTCTTGTCTATCTTGCTTTTTATATTGTCGACATTTACTCGTAGTGATGATGAAGAAGAGGTACCAACTGCTGATGTGGCTGCTCGAACGAGTACGTCACATACATTAGTCGCCTCGGAGACGCCAGTCGAAGGAGAAGAAATGTCGCCTCCTCGACAGAATGTCGGCGCTGCGACTCCTCCGTCAAGCCCCCTTGTCCCTTCACCAAAAAGGGCAAGGGTTGAAACAAATCCGGAGCTTAGTCTTCAATCGAGTAGCTCTTCTAACCCTCTCTTGGATGATGTAAGTTGTTAACGCTCTTGTCGCTGTTTATATTTTCTCCGTTTGCTCCTATATGTCGTCATTTTTCCCATACCGACATTTTCTTTCTTTGTCTCTCCTTGATAGCCTATGATCAAAGAGCTTCTTCGCATCGGTGCCCAATTCGTTGGGTACCGTGACTACGCCAGCAAAACTGAAGGTAATGCCTGGCTACTTTTTGCTTCCTTTCTGCATGACTGTCGACGTTTGTAACTAATCTTGTCTTCCTTTTTCAGAGAAACTGGCAGAAGCCAACGAACGTGCTGACATGCTTGCTCAAAAGTTAGAGCAATGTGAAGAGGCTCGTAAGAAGGCCGAGTCAGATGCAGTTGAAGCTAGGCAAGAAGCTGACAAAGCTAAGGCTGATGCTGCTGGTGTCGAAGATCTTCGGAAGCGTCTGCATGATGCCGAAACTTCGCTAAGCGATCACATAACTGCGCAATCTGCTCGCAAAGCGGCGATCACCAAACGCATAAAGACACAAAGTCGTCGCTTTGTCAGTAAGTATTTGCACCATTTCATACCCTTTGGATTTTCCTTTTTTGCACTTGTTTGTTGACCAAATTTTCTATTTTTATTTTGTCAGATAGGACCTCTCAAGAATTTGAACTTGAGAATCCCGACAACGATTCTCTTCTTGACGCTGTTTCATTCCCCGAGTTTCATGGGACGGAAGCGCATGAAGGCATGGATGAAGCCAGGGCGGGGTTGTCGAAGCTTTTCCCCTACTTCTTCCCGAAGAAAGAGGAGCCCGCGACTTTCCTTGGTCTTGCCAAGTGCTTTAATCCTCCCGAAGATCTTGGGCTGAAGATGCGCCATGAGAACATGAAGGTTGCCGCGGAAAGCACCGTTGCCCTAGTTGTCGGCGATCAACAAACTATTGACTGGGCCAAAGTTGGCGACACGGAGCAAATAGAGCAAGCAAGGTGGCGATCCTTGATCAAGGCGGCAAAGCTTAACACGAAGAAAATCCTGGCCTATCTCGGGATCAAGCCATCTTCGACTCCTAGCTCGTCAAGGCCGGAGGTCTAATTTTTGCTTTCTTTATGTCCTTTGCTATTGTCGCCATTCTAGTCTTGGCGACAATTTCCCTGCCAGTCCCTTAGGAGAACTTCTTTTGTAATGACCATGTAACTTTTCTAGAAGCAATGAAATTCCTCTTGGTGCTGTCATTGATCTGGGGATTTTCTTTTCCAGTTGATATTTGACAATTATTCAACCAATCCTTGCTCTCCCGATGCTGCTCCCGCGTCTTCCTTGTCGAAGAAAGTAAAAGCCAATGACAATTTCCTAGAAGGTTCTTCAAGCACACCTTTGTCAGAAGATTTACAGGAACTTCGACAACAACTTCAGTTCACGAAGAAACAAACTCTGGCAATGATGAAACAATCTCGGAAAGCGTCTGAACAAGAACGACTTGCTCGTCGGCAAGCCGAAGAGGCTATGGCTGCCAAGGATGCTGCTGTATTGGAAGCAAAAGGAGCCAGTGCCCGAGAAAATAGCATGATCGAGCTGATGTTGGAAGCTAGCACAGATATGTTAGGTATGTATCTCGAACTTTATGATGCCTTCTCTTTATTTCGCTGTGCCTTCTTCCAAGTTTCTTGCCTTGTTGTTTAATAGGCTCAGTTCTTGATGCTGCTGCCGAGGATCGAAGAGTAAATGAGAGAACAATTCTTCTTGTTAACCTTTCCCTTAACCATGGCTCTTTATTTTGGGCCACTCCTGAATGAACTCAGCAGATTGTCAGGTTCCAAGATCGTGCTTGCCAAGTGCGCGAATTTCTAAATTTTTGCACGACAACGTTGACCCTTGTTTTCAAGACTTTGTTTCCCCGGAATGAGGTTCCCGCGACTCTTCCTGAATTGCTGGAGACCTTCAGAGATGCTCCTCGTATTCATAATTTCGTACGAGCCCAACTGACTGCTGGAGCAAGATTTGCCATGATTATGATACATATTTGCCATCCAAAGTTAGACCTGTCGACGATTGTTGTTGATTGCATGGCGAAGAAGACGCGGCGGAAGAATAATATTGATGCAATCAACGAGATGGTGACTCCTGTGGCTGAGTCGATGATAGACGAGCTTCTTCGAATGGATTCAGAATTCTTCGTCAAGGGATCTTATGCCGAGCATAAAACAACCAGAGGCTTGTCAATAGATACTATTTTGGGTTCTGATTGATTTGTAAAACTTTGTCGAAAACATTTGTTGTATACCATAGAATGCTCTATATTTTTGGAGCCCCCGAGCCTTTTGGCTAGAGTTTGTACTATTTTTCTCTTTCCAAGATTTCTTCCTGAGCTGTAATAAAACACCTTGATGGACTGCCGGATCTTGGTGTCGAAGTTCTATATTTTTGTTTGTCGGGTTTTTTGACCAAAGTGATGAGATTTTCTGACGTATGCACTATGTTTAATCATGACCAACTTCCGATTTATGTATTTGGCGAGGTATTATTGTACCAAGGTGAAATATTTTTCAATAAATCGAGTTTGTCTGTTTTGATATTTGAGGGTGCAGAGCCCCCGAGCATGTCGATGAATAAGAAGTATATCTTTACTATTTTTATTATATTGCAGCACCGCGAGCCCGCCTCATTAAAAACCTTCTCCGGCCCCACTCGGTGCCCCGAAAAAGGAAAAGAGTGCGTCTGAAAACTCGCGGGCGTTTCAGTACATTGTATGTTTACAAAGTAGACTATATTTCGGCATCTAAGCGTAAAACGCCTCGAGCTGTGCCACGTTCCAGGGATTTGGCTCGGCAATCCCTGTCTTCTTGTCTTTGATTCTGTATGCTCCTCCTTCGATTACCTCTGTGACGATGTAGGGTCCAAGCCATGGTGACTCGAGTTTTTCGTGACTTTTTTGGTTGAGTCGCAGAACTAAGTCACCAACTTGAAAAGACCTTGGGCGCAATCGTCGACTGTGGTAATTCTTCAGGTCCTGTTGATATTTGGCGACTCGTGATAGGACTTCATCTCGAGCTTCGTCAAGTGCATCGACATCGTCCTCCAAGGCTTCTCTCGAGGTTTCTTCATCATATTCTGCGACTCTTGGAGAATCGTGCTCTATTTCTATCGGCAGGACTGCTTCGGCGCCATGGACCAGAAAAAACGGCGTTTCCTGTGTCGCCGTATTTGGTGTTGTTCGGATACTCCACAATACACTTGGCAGCTCCTCCGGCCAAGTATGCCGTGCTTTTTCCAGTGGTCCTAGCAGGCGTTTCTTGATGCCATTGCAGATAATGCCATTGGCTTTCTCGACTTGTCCATTGGTCTGTGGATGTGCGACAGACGCAAAACTCAACTTAATGCCCACTTCTGCGCAGTATGCTTTGAACTCCTTGGACGTGAAGTTACTGCCGTTGTCTGTGACAATGCTATGAGGAACTCCAAATCTGAAGACGATGCTTTTTACGAACTTAATCGCCGATGCGCCGTCCGGTGAATTTATCGGCTTTGCTTCTATCCACTTTGTAAATTTGTCGACAGCGACCAGCATATACTCATAACCTCCTGGCGAAGCTTTGTGTAGTTTTCCCACCATGTCGAGACCCCATTGAGCAAAGGGCCAAGATAATAGGATTGGCATAAGTTCTGCTGCAGGAGAGTGAGGTCTGGCGGCGAATCTTTGGCACGCGTCGCAAGTTCTCACTATTTCCTTTGCGTCCTCGATTGCTGTTAACCAATAGAATCCTGCTCTGAAAACCTTAGCCGCGATAGCCCGGCTACTCGCGTGGTGCCCGCATATTCCTTCGTGCACATCTTTCAGGATGATTCTTTGTTCTTCGGGTGTAACACATCGTTGTAGCACGCCCGAAATACTTCGTTTGTACAACTCCCCTTTTACCACAGTGAAAGCTTTTGATCTCCTGATTATTCGCCTTGCTTCAACTGGGTCGTCGGGTATCGTTTTCCTTAGGATGTATGATACGTAAGCCTGCATCCATGGAATTTGTACCATCATGACTAGCTCCTGCTCCTCTTCTTCTTCTACCGTGTCGTTGGTGGTACTCGAGGATTTCGCTTTCTTCTCCTTCTTTGTTTTTGCTGGCTTAGTGGATCTCTCGCTTATTTCTTCCCAAAACACGCCTGGAGGGATTGCAAGACACTGCGACCCGATGTTTGCAAGAACGTCGGCTTCATCATTACTCATCCTGCTGATGTGGTTTACCTCGCAACCATCAAATAATTTCTCCAGCTCATTGTACACCTCTTTGTATGCTATCATACTTTCGTTGACTGCATCACATTGGTTCATAACTTGCTGTGCCACCAATTGTGAATCGCCGAAAATTTTCAATCGGGTTGCACCACAAGCTTTCGCCATCTTCATCTCGTGTATAAGAGCTTCATATTCTGCTTCATTGTTAGATGCGTTTGGGAACGTCATCCGCAGAATATATTTCAACTTATCGCCTTCAGGTGATACCAATATCACGCCTGCTCCAGCACCTTCCAACCTTTTGGACCCGTCGAAGTTCATGGTCCAAGTTCTCGATAAATCTGGAGGCCCCGTGTTTTGTAGCTCCATCCACTCTGCAATGAAATCTGGTAAGACCTGTGATTTTATTGCTTTTCTTTTTTCATACGTGATGTCCCGAGGAGAAAGTTCTATTGCCCAAAGGGAGACACGACCCGTAGCTTCTGGGTTGTTTAATATATTTGATAAGGGAGCCTCGTTGACCACTATTATCGGATGCGCCGAGAAATAGTGTCGCAATTTTCTTGCTGTCGTGAATACTCCATATGCCAGTTTCTGATATTGCGGGTACCGCTGTTTTGAGGGCGACAGTACTTCGCTGATGAAATATACTGGCCTCTGAACTCCATGAAGCTTGCCTTCTTCTTCTCTCTCGACTACTAGGGCCGTGCTGACCACCTGAGGTGTGGCTGCAATGTACAAGAGGAGAGGTTCTTTCTCTTTCGGTGCCACCAATATCGGTGGTCTCGACTGTTTCCTCCAAGATTTCCTCGAAAACCAGCCGATATATGGCCGGGAGCATCGTTGTTGTAGAACTGGCGAGAAAATCGCCTTCTATTTTGATAATTTCGACCACGATCCTCTTCTGGCAACCTGTGTCGCTTGTTGTATATTGCGTCTTCACCATCTGCCCATTTATTGGCTATCTCCATGAGTGCTGATATGGTCTTAGGGTTGGTTCTCCCTAAGTCCTCGACAAAATCTCCTCACCGGATTCCTGACACGAACGCGTCTATTGCCCTCTCGTCAGATATATCTTCTGCCGAGTTCTTTATGATGTTCCACCGCTGTATGTATTTCCTCATCGACTCGTCGTGTTTCTGTCGACACGCTCTCAACTCTTCCAATGACGCAGGTTTTTTGCAGGTGGATCGGAAGTTTTTCACGAAGATGTCCTCGAAGTTATCCCAGCTGTCGATGGAACTTGGGGGGAGTTTCTTTATCCAAGATCTCGCGGCACCGCTCAAATGAACTTGGATACTTTGCATAGCTGTTGCTCTGGTTCCTCCTAACAGCTTCACCATCTCGAGGTAATCCACGAGCCAATCCTCGGGATCTTGCGGACCGTCGAATTTCTTGAAATTTTCGGGTAGTTTGAACCCTTTTGGGACTCGAGTCTTTCGAACTCTTCTCGTAAAACACGGGAGCCCACACATATCTTCGTCGGCAAGCTCTGGTGAGTGCTGACGCTCCCTTCTTTCTTGTCGCGCTCTGTCTACCCTTACTTGGACCGCTGTGTCCCTTGCTCCACTTGTTCTTGGGGGGTCTTGAACTGCTGTGTTGGGTCGTGGACTATTTCGCCTAGGATTTTCTTCGGGAGGCGTTGTTGCAAACGCTGTTCCCATTACTCCTACGCCAGCCATCGCCATATTGAACAATGGTTCTCTCGGGTCCCCAGGAGGTGGTCTAGACGCAAGGATGTAAGCTTGTGTTGCCATGTAACCTGCTTCTGGAGTTTTTGGGATGATATTTCCTCTTTCATCAATCGACATAAAGGACATGTCGAGATTTTGGATTATGCTTCCTCTTTCTGCTTCGGGTATGTTTTGGAGCCGAGACATCGCTCTCCTCCGAGCTTCTCCCGTGACTATCTCCCGAAGTTCCTGAAAGGCGACTTAACTCCGCTCGGCGTCTGCTTGATGCAGAGGCTGCTTCTTTCCTCCTATTCAGGGATGCTGTCTGTTTTTCCAACTCTCTGCTTACCCGAGCAAGTCTATATTGATATGCTTGTAACTCTTGTACGGTAGCAGTAGTATTCATTGGTTCTGATCCATCCATGGCTCTCGCAGCCCTATCCCACGCAGCTTGCGGGAGTTGGACTTTTGCGCGAGTTGAAGATCCGGCATATTTAGTGCCTAGGCCTGTTCTGAGATCAGCGGGATCGACGTATGGATTTCCCAAATCGTCGAAAGCCTCTGACGTTTGTGGTTCTGATGTACCCGCTTCTTCTATTGCACAGATCTGGTGGTATTTTGTGTATTGATTTTTGTCAAGGTTGGTGACACCATCATACGAGTGGTGAAGACCTTTCCGATGGCGACAGATTTGTCGATGAAGTTGAAGCTGTCGACGCTTTCGGAGTCGCTGCTTATAAAGGAGTCCGCAGATGACTCGAAGGATGTGTTGCTGAAGATCTTGGCGAGCTTTCCGCTTGCCTTGTCGTCGACGAAGCGTGGCGACGAAAACTCCTCGTCACTCGACGAAAAGTTAGAATCGACCGGCTGAAAATTCCGACGAGATCGGAACTTCGAGACGGTAGGATCCTTCCTTGTTGACGCCAAATCGGAATTCTCCGAACGTCATGATGATGGGCTCCTCCAGATAGGCACATGCATCCATACGGGAGGGCGGGTGAGGAATAAAATTGAATAGATCAGTTTTTTCCTTGTTACCTCGATCCATCGCGTTACTTGTTGTCGACGAAGTCGAAGATCTTGAACGTGCCATCGAGATCAGCTCCTTGCAACCTCTAATCCCCACGAGACGGCGCCAATTGACAAAGGATTAACTTGTCAATGCCTACAGATTGTAGACTAGGGTTTTGCTAGAAGTAGAGGGCAAGTAGATCTCGAAGGTTTAAGCGAAAAGTACTCGACGATTATGAAAACTAGGGTTATGTTGACAGTAGATTCGATCCTTTCTTTGTCCCTCGACTCCCCCTTATATAGGAGGTGGAGCCGAGGGTTTCGTTTTGTACAAGTTACAGAGTCCGGGACGGTTTCTAACTCATCCCGCCACATTACAAATAACACTTCCTATTACAACTCTAACTTTCCTTAATATATCTTAGGCTCCCGAATCTTCTTATTCTTCGGATAGTGGGCCTTCAGTAAACCCCGGGTACTATCTTCGGCAGGCCCATTTGGGATGCCTATGTCACCAGGTATCCCCAGGGAACTCGCTGAGCACGCCCTTAATGTTGACCCGACAGCCAAACCAGTGCAGCAGTCGATGCGTCGATTCTCAGAACCCAAGAGGAGAGCAATTGGTGAGGAAATCAATCGACTTCGTAAAGCAGGATTCATCCGAGAGCTCAAGGAATCAGAGTGGGTGGCTAACCCTGTCATGGTACCCAAGAAGGACACCACCGCTCTGCGTATGTGTATCGATTACACCGGCCTCAACAAACACTCGTCCGAAAGACCACTTCCCGCTGCCTAGAATTGACCAGATAGTTGATTCCACAGCTGGATGCGACCGCCTCTCCTTTCTCGATGCTTACTCTGGGTATAATCAGATCAAACTGAAGAAGGAAGATCAGGACCTAACCGCGTTCATCACCCCACACGGCGTTTTCTGCTACAACGTCATGACCTTCGGATTGAAAAATGCGGGAGCAACTTACCAACGCTGCATGCAAGCTTGCCTTGGAGAGCAGATCGGACGAAACATCGAGGTCTACATCGACGATATCGTGGTAAAAACAAAGCACACTGCCACCCTCGTCGACAATCTGCGGGAAACCTTCGATAACCTAGACAGGTATAAGATCAAGTTAAACCCCAAAAAGTGCTTCTTCGGAGTACCAGGGGGGCAAGTACTAGGATACTTCATCTCAGCTAGGGGAATCGAAGCCAACCCTTTGAAAATCAAAGCTATTCTCGACATGGAGCCGCCAAAGAATCTGCACCAAGTGCAGCAGTTGGCAGGACGCTTAGCAGCACTCAGCAGGTTCATTGCCAAGGCTGGGAGAAAAAGCTTTGCCTTTCTACAATCCGATGAAAAAATCGGAAAAGTTCGAGTGGACAAAGGAGGCGCAGGAATCCTTCGACAATCTAAAGAAGATCTTGTCGACATCTCCAGTCCTTGTAACCCCCCGTGAGAAGGAAACGCTGCTCATGTACATAGCTGCGACAGCCCAAGTCTTCAGCAGCGTGGTTGTTGAACGAGAAGAAGCAGGGAGAGTTCACGGCGTGCAGAGGCCCGTTTACTACCTCAGTGAAGTACTCACACCTGCAAGACAAAGGTACCCCCATCATCAGAAGCTGGCATATGCAGTATGGAGATCAGCCCGCAAGCTACGGCACTATTTCACCGAGCATCCGATTGTCGTCGTGAGCGAGGCGCCGTTGAAAAATATAATGACCAATCCAGAGGCCACTGGTCGAGTGTCCCAATGGGCTATCGAGATAGCGCCTCACGACATAACTTACGTCAATCGAACAGCCATAAAATCCCAAATCCTCCCAGACTTTGTGGCGGACTGGATTCAATCCCAGACACCGGTGGCACCCGACATGTCGAGATCCTGGATACTGTATTTTGACGGGTCGAAACGAAGCTCGGGCGCAGCAGCAGGAGTGGTGCTGATATCACCACAAGGAGATAAGATGAAGTATATACTACGTATGAACTTCTCTCTGCCGACAAACAATGAAGCAGAATACGAAGCACTGCTGCATGGAATGAAGATGGCAAAGGCATGTGGGGCGACTCGCCTGGAAATCTATGGAGACTCAAACTTGGTAGTACAACAGTCGATGAATCTGTGCGACGCAGTTAGCGACAACATGATTGCCTACCGACAGCTGTATCAGAATATGGAAGCCAAATTTGAGGGGTGTGAGCTTAAACATATCGGCAGAGCCAGCAATGAGGAATCCGACACCTTAGCAAACATCGGCTCCATGTGCTCTCCCATCCCAGATGGAGTATTTTATGAAGTGATCACTCAGCGGTCAATAAAAGAGAAAGCGCCGGCACCTCCAAAACCGATCGGCTGAAGAAGCAGAGGCAAACCCGCGGCAAGTTGCCGATGAAACCCCAACTCTCCAGCCGAACAAGTCCTCCTCCTTGAGCCACTGTGGACTAAACCGTTCCTGGCGTACCTAACAAAGCAGGAGCTACCGGTGGATTCAGTAGAAGCAAAACGAATCGTCAGGCGATCGAAAGCTTTCACCATAGTAAACGGTGAACTCTACAAGCGCAGCATCTCCGGTATCTTCCAAAGATGCATTGCCATCGACGATGGAAGGGCATTGCTGCGCGAGATACACGAAGGAACTTGTGGGCATCATGCAGGAAGTAGGGCTCTCGTAGAAAAAGCCTTCCGGGCAGGATTTTACTGGCCAACGGCAGCGTCGGATGCTCGAGATCTGGTCATGAAGTGCGCGACCCTTGCCAACGGTTTTCCCCAAAACCGCATGCCCCTACAACAGACCTAATGACGATACCCTTGGCATGGCCGTTCGCCCAATGGGGACTCGATCAAGTTGGACCACTGCCGAGATCATCGCCTGGAGGACACACGTACTTATTAGTCGCAGTCGACAAATTCACAAAGTGGATCGAGGCAGTACCAGTACGAAACCAGAAGGCAAAAACAGCAGTCCAATTCTTCAAAGAAATAACATGTCGATTTGGCGTGCCTCACAGCATCGTCACGGACAATGGGACTAACTTTGATTCCAAAGAATTCCGAGAGTTTTGTGATGACAGGGGAATAAAACTGAAATTTGCATCAGTGGCTCACCCGCAAACAAACGGACAAGTGGAAAGGATCAACGGTCTAATAGGGGACGGCCTCAAGAAACGCCTTACAGGCGCAGAGGGAGCTTGGGTCGAAGAGTTACCATCAGTACTATGGAGTTTGCGTACCACGCCTAACAGGTCGACGCAGTACACCCCATTTTTTCTGGTACATGGAGCCGAAGCAGTCCTACCAGCTGATGTTTGATTCGAAGCACCTCGAGTGACGGCATACACAGAACTTTCCTCCAACATCGCACTGCAAGATGCTGTAGACCTACTAGATGAAGCTCGAGACATTGCTTTAGCCAGGACCACGGTATACCAGCAGGCGCTGAAGAACTACCACAGCCGACGAATACGCAATCGATGCTTCAGCGTTGGAGATATGGTACTGCGGCTGAAACAAAAAAACCCTCGAAACTCGAGTCTCTATGGGAAGGACCTTACGTCATCACCGAAGTGATACCAGGAGGAGCGTACAGGCTCAAAAATCCAACTTCGGGAAAAGATGTCGAAAACCCATGGAATATCGCACACCTGCGACGGTTCTATACATAGGGCGCGGTTGTTTTTATTATTTCAATAGCCTTTAAGGTCGATTTTTCTTTATGAATAAAGTTTTAATCAGGTTCTCTGCCTCCTTTTCTTCAGTTTAGGCCCTACCACCTGAACAGGTCGACTACGGCCCCTACCTTCGGCTCTTACTCCCATCGGGAGCGCTGGCCTAGAAAACACGCAGTATCATTAATTAAATACTCTCAACGGGAGCTAAGATTAATGACACACGAAAAGAAAACAACCAATCCAAGCCTCGAGAGAATACGCGAGTGCTGCAGTCGATGGTTACATTACCACAAAATAAGGCTCAAACCGGTGCACCGAGTGACGATGCCAAGCGTCTAATTCCCTCGACTAAGTTGACGGGTCTCGCTCTTACAAAACTTACACAAAGGCTTCGCAATAACATTGCATAATTCAACGAAGTCGTCGGGAGAGCAGGTTGAACTGATCACTCAGCCGGCCCCGGCAAATGAAATATCAATCGAATTAACATAGCGTTCAACGTACGCGATAAATTTATACAAAATAATCTTATGCAGGAATTAAAACTATCACATTCATAGTCGAGCTCCTTGGTCCCAATGGGCCTTCAGATCCTTCTCAAGGCACGACTCCATTCGGGAAACAATGATGTATGCAGGACCTCTGGCGGCATCATAATATTGGCCCAAGTTCTTCTCAGTATTTGCCACGACTTCCAAGTCTAGAGACGGGTAACATGCCAATGTCGAAGCAAAAGCAAGCTCCGCACCCGCCAGGAGTTCCTTCCGCACCAACTGCCAAATCCTTTCGGGGGACTTGAATCGGGTGAACAAAGCAGATAAGGTTTCAGGTGCTTGGTCTAGGGGAAACAAGGTGTTCCAAACCATCGTGAGATGAGCGTGGAACTTATCAAAGTAATAATGCGCCTTCCCCACCCGATACTTGAACTTCGCCATGACGATAGCCTTCGGACGATGCAGCCACAAGCCATGATTCGGGTGCGCAACGCCAGTCATTGCTTCAACCTCTTCATGGATCTTTTTGTTCTCCTCAGCCGCATCTGAAGCTACAACTGGAAAGGAATAAGAACCAGTTAAGGGAATATTCGAAACTGTTGCAGAAAGCAGAAACATGGGTTAATACTTACAGCGCAAACTTTCGGTAGCAATATGGAGACCATCAAGAGCATACTGTTCGATAGCTGTCGCCATCTCCCCTTTTTTCTTCACCAAGGCCGCCATCGCACGAAGAGAAGTAAGATCTCTGTCTAAACTAGACACCTGGTCACGCAAGCGGCGAACGAGGCCTGATTCATCATTACTCGAAGGATTCGGCAAAAGCCCGGGACGAGAAGAAGACGGAGGAATCTGCAGTGCAATCTTTAATTCAGACTAAGTATCAAAGTAAAACTCCCATCGGGAGCGCTGGGTATATGTGATACATTCAAAAGCATGTTCAAATTGGCAACAGAGCCGAAATAAAGTTGAACTACAACGAAGTTACGACTAGTCTTATTTACAACAAGTCAAATGAAAAGTTCAAGGGTCCGCTGATGACGAGCCAGGGGCGGATTCGGGAGCAGGCTTGGCTTGAGCTTCATCCACCAGCTTCAGAAGTCGGTTCGCACAAGTCACTGCTGATCGCTTGTAAGGTTCAAGATCGATTAAGTTGTGGTCATCATCGACAGGCAACATTTTGGACAACTTCTCCAAATTTGATCCCATCCCATGACCCATGAGCAATTGAAAAGTGAGAACCGTCCCAAATAAACGGCTGCGGCGTTTCAATACCTCCACAGGCTCGGAAGGATCAACAAGGAAAGAAGCCGCCATATCGTCAAGAGTCTTGCCCTCCTTCATCTTCGGGAAGATCATCGAGTATAACCTCGACAGCGCCCCTTTGGCCTTTTTCAAAAGACCAAGCACTTGAATGTTAGACTCGGCAGCAAGAGACAAGGCGTCGGCTATAGAATCCTCTCGAAGCTGATGACGACGGGTGACGGTTAAGTCGGCATCATCTGAGAAAAAGACAGATCAGTAATCAATAACAGAAACACCAAGACAGAAAACGGTGAATCACGGGTTTTACCTAATAAATTCTTGATGGATTCGCGAAGGGCGCCTTCCTTTTTGTCGATTACAGCCGCTGCTGCGTGCTTGGCATCTTGCTCATCCTTCAGCCGCTGCTTCAATTTCTTCACCTCCTCCTTCAGCAAGACGTTCTCGTTCTTGGCATCGGTGGCAAGCCTGTTGGCTTCCAGCACCTAATCAGCCGAAGACTTAACAGTCTTTCGAAGTTGGGAGTTTTCAATCTCTAGTCGGGTGAACTCTTCGGCGAACTCCACTACAGCGTCGACTGTGGCATAGATCGGCTGCGACAAGATAAGATCATAAGGATCCAACCGATAAAAGGGAATCCAGCGAAATGAAGCAAGTTAAATACTTACATGATCGCGACTAGCCGATGAAGCAGGAACGTCGCCAGGAGGGATAAATGTCGACACTGGAACCTTCTCTACGGCCGTTCGCGAAGGAGGCGTCGATTTTGCGGGTGAAGGATTAGATTCTTTTGCCGATACGGCTCTCTCAGAGACGAATTTCGCCCTCTTCGCAAGAGGGACTTCATCATCGTCGTCATCAGAGCTACTTAAAAACAGTGCGCGGTTAGCATACGAGATGACAAGGAATAAATCAAGGAGGGAGTAAGAAACACTCACAGGTCAAGGTCATCTTCGCCTGCGAAGATGCTTGTTGAGCTCTTCTTGGCAGGGGGAGGCGCGGCAGCGTCGTCGGCATCGTTATCTCCTCCGCAAGGATTTGATTCAGCCGAAGTGATAAGGTCATCGTGTACCTGCTTCCGACGCCTACTCCTGACGAAGGCGTCATCTTCAGTAGCCTCTTCCCCTTGGACATCGCTGTCCTCAAGGACATGAGGGGCATCCTCGGTTCCATCGGAATCTTCGTCATCATCCTCTAATACCACACCGCTTTCGGGTGTAGGAGGATAGCATCGGGCAGCTGCGAGCGCCTTTCAAAGAAAAAGAGATTGATGAGATACAACAGAAAAAAGGATGATGGCAGTAAAAACAAACGAAGGATTACCTCGGTTGGAGGATGGTCGGCATCATAAGGAGGACGAGCTGATATCAGGACGATATTGTCATTCTTACTAAGGCACGTCAGGCGGCGGACCTCATCTCGGAGATCATCAGCCGAAAGATCGGCAGAGCTGACCCTGGACTCATCATCCTTGCCCGAATAAAGCCACAGTTGATGGGGGCGAGACATTAGCGGTTGCACTCGACGTTGCAGGAACACTGAGACAACCTCAGTGCCGCACATTGTCAAGCCTCCCGTGTTTTTCAGAGTAACTATTTGATCGAACAGCCTGTCGGCTGTCGATCTTTCGTCGGAAGAAAGGGTGTTTTGCCAGGATTTCTTTGGCTTAGCAATCAGTTTGTCCTCAAAGGGAGGAAGGTTTGAGCATCGCCCAGATACTGAAGGATCTCGTAGATAAAACCATTTGTTGCGCCAGCCCTGACAGACTCCTTCATTGGGTAATCAAAGTAGTCGACCTCCTTCCTGACAACAAAGCCGACGCCACCAACGACGGGGGGGCCGTTGCCGTCGTTATGGCGCTTCACGTAGAAGATCTTCCTCCAAAGACCCCAGTGAGGGTCAATGCCGAGGAAGGCTTCGCAGACAGTGACAAAGATGGATAGGTGGAGGATAGAGTTCGGGGTCAGCTGCCAGAGCTGGATCCCGTAGAAGTAAAGAAGAGAGCGAAGGAACTCGTGCGCCGGAAGGGAGAGGCCACGGAACAGAAAGGCAGAAAACATAACGGTAAAGCCCTTTGGGGGCTTTGGGCGAGAAACCGCACTGGAAGACGGATATCATCCTCAGATGCAGAGATGAATCCAAGAGCTCGCAGCTTATTGATGTCGCGGTTGGAAATGGCGGAGGCACACCAATCGCGGCTAACTTTGGCCGCGCCCGAAGTGCTAGTACCCTTCTTTTTACCCATGGCGCTTGAAGCTCCTGAGAAAACGATGCGGGAAGAAGGAGAGGATGCGCGAGGAAGATGAGCAGTAGGAGGTGTAAAAAAGTAAAAATGAGGAAGCCCTCTATTTATACCACAAGGATTGACATCAGATCGTGGCCATAACTCCGTGGGCGTCGTGGGAGGTGGAGCGAATCCAGCTGTACACGTGGCACTAGAAAACAGGATGGAACCGGCGGCCCATTATTCCCACGTCGCGCGAAAATCGAGGAAACGCCTCGGTCGCTGCGCGTGCACTGGTCAAAACCTAAAAACTGCCTGCGCAGAACTAGGGTGGGCCCGGAGGGTCAAGTCTTGTCAATCAGGTCACAACAGCAGCGTGTCATCAGTGACGTCATGGGCATTGTTGATTGCATACGAAGAGATAAGAAAGTGTTGGGTGATCGACTTGAGCGTATGCGCGGATTGCAAGCATCCGCACCTAGGCTCGGGGCTACTCCCATCGGGAGCGCTGCCGCGCACCCTATAGAATGAGGACTCGAAGGAAATATGTGACTCGAGTCTGCACTCGGGCGTAAAACGCCCGTGTCCAGACTCGGGGGCTACTCCCATCGGGAGCGCTGGACGCGCACCCGACAGAACTTTTTTCGCACTCCAGGATCATGCCCGGGGACTTGATTCTGTGTAGGGTAACGTTGTTTTGCCATCGGCAGTTAACCAACAAAAGTTGGGCACGTTATTCGTTATCCCTTGCATAAAGAAAATATATCGGATGGTCTACAAAGACTTGCAGGAAAAACTTCGGCAGAAGAAGATGTTCGAGTGGTACAACTTGAGTCTACGCACGGATTGCAAGCATCCGTACCTAGACTCGGGGGCTACTCCCATCGGGAGCGCTGACGCGCACCCGATAGAAGACAGAAGGAAAGCAAGAATGATCAAGGAGAAGGACTTCGGAAGAAGATATGCTTCAGTCTCTACCCGAACTATGTTCGGTTAGACACTCGGGGGCTACTGACTGGGGCATTACCCTTCGGTTAACCAATATTGCTCTACCCTATACGGTCCAGATGGAGGCCCATGAAGGTACCCGAAGGGAAGGTGGGCCACTAGGACGGTGCGGCGGAAGATTACTTGAAGTACAAGACACGGAAGAAGCCGAACAAGGAAAGATTAGAGATAGATCTATTGTAAGCCTGCTCGTACTCGATTAGACCTCTCGGGACCTGGCCACCTATATAAAGGCTAGGAGAGGGGCTATCGAGGAACACGACCAATCTTAGCCAACAGAAGCTTAGAACTAGGTTATCCTAGCGATTAGCTACCTCGACGAGATCACAGCCGAACTATTCGGCACCCCATTGTAACATTGTTTTCATCATAATCAAGAACAGACAAGCAGGACGTAAGGGTTTTACCTCATCGAGGGCCCCGAACCTGGGTAAATCGCTCTCCCCATTTGTCTGCGTACCGATGTCTCGTGTCAGCTTGCAGGATTCCATCAATCCTAAGTCCCTATCGGAGGGCATTACCGAGAAGCACCCTCGACATCAGCCTTATTGTACATGCTCTAAGAGATCAACAACTTCGACTAACTAATGCAAAAGAAGACAACTCCCATCCCACTTGCAGTTATGGGAATATGCAAAATGGTTGCACGATCTTTATCCCAAGCAGGTTCCAGAGTGATTGCTGCACAAGACGCAACTATTGTTCACTAAGATTTCCCTAGGCCTCACATTCCGAAGAATACGATATGGCATGCTCAGTTAACTAATATTGACTGCGATGACATGGTCAGTTAACTAATATTGTCCATTCACTGTGTCCATACCATGAGGATCTCATGTTTCCATCGGCAGTCCGGGTGAAAAGACTATATGGACATGGACGAATAACAGTATATGAAGCTGGTTTGTCAAAATAGTTGACTCATATATGATGAAGTGAATAGAATGTGTATATATGGATGTGGCAAAATATCAACTTTTATAGGACATAAATTTGGCTTATGTAGAAACGTTTCTACATAAGTTCCGTGTATTAAAAGCATGTCAGCCCACACTATGCTTCTTGGTGCTAGTGTAGGTGAGTTGTGATAATTCGAGCAGACCCATGAGGATTTATGCATCAACGGCACACAATGCATTATGCATGGTTGCTCAACGACAGGGAACGTACAGCATGGAATGAATGTCTCCACTTGTTGGGAGATCAGAAGGATGCCTTCCGCTTGTTGGCTCTCTCAACTTTTCACTCATCAAATATATGAAGTTGGATCGTGATTCATGAGAGGAAACAATCTCCGATCCTTATGCAGGTTACTCTGCTCTCTCTACTAGTCCCACGTTTTAATGCAACTCACCCATCCATACAAAGACATGCACACATCCAAACCTCGGCGAGCTCGGTACTGTCAATTTTTTCGACCGAATTTGGGCCCATCCTTGTTTGATCTGTATGGAAAAAGTTACTGCTATGACCATATCATGCTACACTTGTATGACCCCGGGCCCATACTTTAGAAAATCGATATCCTTCAAAATTAAATTTAGGCCGTGTCAAAACAAAAATAGTCAGTTATGAAAAAAATGTATTTCTATACTTGGATTAAAAGTAAATTTTATTTAAAATTCAATTATAAGTCTTGAGTTTAAGGATCACACCTCGCAGCAACTCTGCGGAGTTCAATATTTGACAGACGCCTCGCTTAAGGATCACACCTCGCAACAACTCTAGGATCTCTGCAGTTTTTCCAGCCCATCAATAGACGGTGCCAGGGTACGTTGGTTGATGGATAGTTCAAACCGAGCCGCAATACTAGCTAGCAATTCTGATGCAATGCGTATAGCTGCAGAGGCTCCGGTGAATCAACGGCAGAGGAACAGTGTGCGATGACACGGCCTATGGTATGTGACATCGTCGTGTCTCCTGTCCTATGGGAGAACGGAAGATGCCTGCTGACTTCCAGGTGCCGGCCATGCTAACTCGTCGATCTTCCCTCGATCTGTGAAGTTCGAGATTATGATTTACTGATTCATGAGATACACTCATGAACTGCAGTCTTAGATTGGATCGCATGTCTCAAGTTGCAACTACTTTAGGCACGTCAAGGTGAAACACTATGCATTTTACCCCCACACCCATGATCAACCATGTTTGTGACACTGTTGTATCTAGTATAGTTTAGTTCCCTTTTGATGCAGCTTAACCTCACAAACTAAAATGGGAAAACAGAACCGCGGCGATCTTGTTTGTGTCTCATCATCAGACTCGCACCTGGTAATATCGCCCATTTACAATCAGTGAGCCCTAGGTGGCGCGATTAGTTTTGGTGAAGAGGATCCGCTGTCGGTGGGGATGCTGCGGATGGCGAGCACGTAGTTGCCATCTGACGGCTCGCGCTCACTGAAAGATATTTCTCTAAGAAGGTGCGCGATCGACAAAGCTCGGGAATGAAAGCTGCACTGAGGGTATGGTGTCGATCACCTGAAAGTGACGTCTGACTGGGCTGAGGCCACAGATGAACTAGAGCTTCAGTGATCAGCCGGTCATAGGCTCTCGCCAATGTCGGCCAAGGAATTAGCCAGGGCCTTGAAGCAAGGAGTCGGCCGGGACCTTGAGGCGGCGACAGTGGGCTGCAACCGAAAGGGGATTCTTCGTGTTGGTAAGGTTCTTTAGTTCCGGTTTTGTAACCGGAGCTGCGAAATCAGGAAAGTCATCTTTTACTTCTGGTTGTGTCGCGCGCTAGGACGGATACTCTTTAGTCCCGGTTTGTAAAACCAACCAGGACTAAAGGCCTCCATGTATATTTTGTATTCAATTTTTTTTTTCTAATTTTTTTCACTCCCGCTTTTTTCTATTTTTTAAGAATTTCTAGTATTTAAGTTATTTGACCAGTTTTTTTTTTGAAATAGTAATATATTAAGCACGCAAGCCGCCTCATTAAAAACCTTCCAGTCCCCTTCGGTACCCTGGTAAGGAAAAGAGTGCGTCTGAAACTTGCTGCTGCACAGTTAAAGTATGGTTACATCACTGAGAAGCTTATCAAGGAGGAAGCTAGGGGGATCATCGTCCCAATTACAAGAGATCTTATTACTATAACTATAACTAGCTAACTCATGAGCCACTTGATTTGCTTCCCGAGGGCAGAATTTGAAGCTTACATCTCCAATATTTGAGGCTGTATCAATACAATCTGCATAGATCGCCGCTGATTCATTCCACCACCTGTCCTCTCTAGTACAAGCTTCAATAGTTTCCAGCGAGTCTGATTCCGCAATAATCCTGTTGCAACCCAATTTCTCTGCCAAAGTTAGACCATATTTCATTGCATGGGCCTCAGCCATCGCCACTGAGGAGACACGTGATAGGAAGGAGCAGCTAGCCAGAACGAGCCTGCCATCATAATCTCGGATCACAGCCCCCACCGCGCCAGCACGGTCCTCTACATGAAATGACGCGTCAACATTGAGTTTAAGAAATCTAGGCTCCGGCCTAGTCCATCTCTCAGACCTTGGGTCGCCTTTTAATTTGCTCTTGCTTGCATTTGCTGTGATAGTTAAGATCGACATTTTGCATTTGTATATAGGAGGCACATCCTCATTATGCGTACGGCGTCTTCTAATCCACCACAAGTACCAAGCCGCCACCGCAACAGTTTCCTTCAGCTTCACAATTTGGAGACCCGGGTATGCATTATCTGGAAGACGAAGAATATATTCAAGGACAGCCGATCCCGCCCTATCAACAGATTGAGCTGCCTCCATTACCTCACTTAATCCAAGGTGGTTCCATATTTCATGTGCCGTGTCACAAGTAAATAGAAGGTGGTGAATGTCTTCAGCGCCTCTACGGCAAATGGGGCATTCTCCACTTGTCCCAACATGTCTATTGGCTAGGATACTTTTTAGAGGAAGGATTCCATGTAAAGCTCTCCACAAGAAAATCTTGACCTTACCCGGTATTTGTAGTTTCCAAAGAATCCGCCAGACAGGGTTCGATATTGAGGTTCCAGGCCTAGCCATCTGTGCCGCCAGGTGTCCAAATTGGTGGTGCCATTGCTTATGATAAGCAGACCGGACAGAAAAGAAACCATGCTTCGTGAGAGACCAAGAAATGAAATCATTGAACCCATTCAAATTCACCGGTATTTGAAGAATCCGATTTGCATCCACCATATTAAAGATTGACAGAACAAGTTCTTCATCCCATTGTCCAGTAATTGGACTGATCAATTGGCAGACTCTTTTGAGGATAGTATTACCTCGGATAGTAGTCACCATCCTACTTGGACTTGAGGGTATCCACGGGTCATTCCAAATATTTATATCATCGCCATTACCAACCCTCCAGATATAACCTCTTTTGAAGGTGGTCAAACCCGCCAGGATGCTTTGCCAGGTGAAGGATGACCCCGCCTTTGGCCCTGCCTTTAGGATATTCCCTTGAGGATAATACTTTGCTTTCAGAACTTGAGCACAGAGAGAGTTCGGATTCTCAACTAGTCTCCACACCTGCTTGGCCAACATTGCCAAGTTGAAACTCTGGAAGTCTCTGAAGCCCATACCACCCTCATCCTTTGGGTAGCATAGCTTCCACCAAGCGAACCAATGCATTTTATTGCTATTCTCATCATCACCCCACCAAAATTTTGCTATTGCATCCATCATACTCTTGCACACCCCTTAGGGATTTGGAAAACAGACATTGCATACACAGGTATTGCTTGAGCCACGGCCTTTAACAAAATTTCTTTTCCTTTAATAGACAATTGCTTTTCCTTCCACCCATTAATTCTCTGGATGATCCTTTCAATAAAATGTTTGAAGCAATCACTTCTATCCGCCCCCACTAAAGCTGGAAGGCCAAGGTACTTATCTGATAGAGCTTCAGTATCTATATGTAGTACTTCACAGATCTCTGCTCTCAACAAGGCATTTGTATTAGGAGAAAAGAAAATACTGGATTTTGCTAAACTCACCATCTGTCCCAAATTAGAACAGTAGGTATCCAGAACATGCTGCAGTGAAGTTGCATTAGTCATATCCGCTCTCATGAGAATCAGGGAATCATCAACAAATAAAAGGTGTGAAACTGACGGTGCATTTCTGCACACCCTTATCCCATCAATGCCACCAACTTCCTCTTCATACAGCAAAAGACTCGATAATCCTTCAGCACATAATAGGAACAAATATGGAGATAGAGGGTCTCCCTGGCGAAGCCCTCTAGTAGGCGCAAACATATCAGTTTCTTCAGAATTAAACCTCACCTGATATCTGACAGTCCTAATACAAGCCATCATCAAATTTATCCAAATCTCGTCAAAACCCAGCTTTCTCATAATATTTTCCAGAAAAATCCACTCCACTCTATCATAAGCTTTGTGCATGTCCAATTTAACAGCACATAAACCATTTGCCCCATTTCTCTTATTCTTAATCGCATGAACACTTTCATATGCTACAAGAACATTGTCTGTTATAAGTCTTCCAGGGACAAATGCACTTTGCATAGGAGATATAACCTCTGGCAGAATTCCTTTCAACCTTAAAGCAAGAACTTTGGAGATAATTTTATATAGCAGATTACACAGACTAATAGGCCGAAACTGGGTAATAAGCTCTGGGTCATCAATTTTAGGTATAAGTACAACAGTTGTATCATTCCAACCAGCCGGAATTGTACCTGAATTAAGAGCTTGCAAGACTTTCACTCCCGCTTTTTTCTATTTTTTAAGAATTTCTAGTATTTAAGTTATTTGACCAGTTAGTCTCTAAGTGCACTTAATATCTTGTCAAATTACTTACTCGTGGTCAACCTTTCCAGCACTAGCACGTTTAACTTCTCAGTTCTTTCCACCACTTCCAAGTGTTTTGCGCACGTGTTATCGATATTAATATCATATAAATCTTATTAACCTATTGGTCACGATGTCACACTTCTTTATTGTTTGAATTCCAAATAATTTTGTTAATACATAAAAGTAACGATGTAATAATAATCTTGAGTAAATAAATAATAATAATTTTTAATTTATTTTTTGCAAAACCTAAAACCTGAAATTTTTTATTTTCCCTTTGGAAGTTTGATAATCTAAAAATTGGCTAACCGGGCAAATCCGGTTAAACGTTTCATATTTTTATATATTAAACGTTTTTTTTCGAGTTCGTATGCAAAAGATATTTGCATTTTACCAAAAAATGCAGTGTTTTTACAAAACAAAGTCAAAATTCATGTTTGTTATTTCTCATAATAACTAGATCACCTAACCTAGCTACATCTAGAAGGATTTTTTTTTTTAATTTTCTATCGTTTTCTTCTGTATTCTACAAAGCTGAAAAAGATGATCCAGAGGGGAGCCAAAAACCCCACAAAACCTTTAGTCCTGATTGATGTTACAAACCGGGATTAAACGATAGACATTTAGTTACGGTTTTTAAGACCAACCGAGACTATATGTTTTCGAACCAGAGGCAGCCCGTCGCGACCCCTTTAGTCCTGGTTGGTGTCTCCAACTAGCACTAAAGGTCTCGTTTGCACCGGGACTAAAACTGAGCGGGCGTCCTAGCCGTTCGAACCGAGACTAATGCTCACATTAGTCCTGGATCCAAACACGACCGAGACTAATGGTCCGGGTAGCTCCGAACAAAAAGTTCATTTTCTACTAGTGAACCGTCATGTTCCCCTAGACCATCCAGTGGAATTTAGGGTATTTTGTAGGTTCTAGATCGAACTTGAATGGAATGTGGTAGATGGGGATGATCCACCAATGGTGCACATTGTGGGGACTGCGAAGGGAAAAAGGTGGCTGCACTGGGCCGATCACCATGCGATCATTATGCCCGGCGGCGTGGGCCATGGCGCCAGCTGGTAAAGCTCGGATGGGGAGAGGAGAGGCGACCGTGGAAACGATGCGTCGGGATCCGAGGTGACGTCGGCTGGGTCACCAAATGAATGACTCATACTATGGGCACAAGAGGCGCTAATGGTGGAGGCGTAGCAGGATACGAGAACGGTATATGGGTGTATATTTAGTCATTCAGGAGAGATATACGTTAACGTTGCCATGGTTACTACGGGCGCGTTTGGTAGCCTGCATGCGATTCTTGCACCACTGGCGCAACGAGATGGGCCTCCCTACGCGTCGCGAACTGGCCATGGGCCATGAAAGGCGATTCGTTTGGTAGCCTGTGCGGCCTTTTGCGTGTCGGAGAAGGAAGCCAGGCCCCATCGTTTGGTTGCCCGTTCCAGCCCAATTTGCACGTAGGAAAAAAGGAATCAGCTGTTTGGTTGCTCAAATCACAATTCCATATTCTTACCAAAATTCAGACAGGGTGAGATTACCATGCCATAGCATGTTACATACGATCAGAGACCACTCAGAAGAACAAAATCCTCACGATCACCATGATGACGAAGGCGATGATGTAATCTTTGACCCGGCTGGGACGTACCTCCGGCGGTGCTCCTTGCAGAGCATGTACTTCCTCCGGCGGCAGCTGTGCTAATGGCACTGCCTCATCGATGGCCTGATCTTCCAGGAGCTCCTCTTCCAGGAAGGTGAGGTACTCTTGTTGTGCCTCCTCCAATGTTTCATACCCTCGGTAACTGTTGTTGGAGTAGCCACTGACCTGGTCTTGACACACCCTCCATGAGCTGTAGATTCCTCGAACCCGTCCGCGAAACACCACCTACCACTAGCACGGCATAATAAGAACAAGTAATCGATCACAACCATGAAAGCAATTCAGAAAAGAGAAATAGAACAACACAAGTGTTGATAAAAAATTATAAAACGGGGGCATGCATGATCATTCCAAAGTGGATCACGAGTTCATCCTACACTACCACGGTGTGATCCTACCACCACAACAATAGTGGGTGTCATCCAAACACCGCAAGTTCACCATCACCTGAGGGGTTAGTATATACCACCTCATCATAGTTACAAAAGGGGGCCATCAAATGCTTTTCATCTCTAGCTAATGCCAGAATTTACATCAGCATCATCATCATCATCACCAGCTCCATGCATGCATCCCTAAACCACCCCCTCAAGGGCACCACTACACCTTTGAGTGGTACTTGCCAAGGTAGTTCCTCAACCAGAGGACGCAATGTGGCTCGATCATGCCAACGAAGCTGGAACCCTGGGTCTTGTGGTCCACGAGGTGGCTTAGGGCAGCCATGAAATCATCCTCGGCGAAGCCAAGCATGTCCATGACCGCATTCTACAGGTCAGGGTGCATGTCCGTGGGCTTGTTGTCCCTGATGGCCTGTGCGACATCCTTCACAGCAACAGTCATGTTGGTGAAGGCCACCAGCTCGTCATCGGCGAAGGCGCCTCTCTTCCTCTTGCCGGAGGTCACCTTCTCAGGCGCGTCGGCAACATTCGCAGGTGCCCCATCGAGGTTGACCGTGTCGGACTCCTAGGTTTCAGCATCCTCAAGTGCAGGATTTGCTACAGCCGAGCCTAGGGGCTCACTGGATCCCATGGCGTACTTGCCGGTGGCGAGGCCGAAAGAGAAGATGGTATGCATCTCGTCGTAGTTGGCAATGGGCACATTCAGGAACTCCGTGTCCTTTGGGTGATCCTACGATACGAAGGGACAATGATGTTAGTTCTCCTAGTGGCTGATCAAAAGAGGTGGACTGAGTTAGTGAGGTGCTCACCGCAACATGCCCGCGGTAGTGCTCACCCTCAAGGATGATGCATTTGGTATCCACGCACCACTGAGCCCCGCTTAGATCACGGAGCCTGCTAATGGTTAGCCACCTCTGCCTCCACTTCTTGAGATGGTTGTACACCTAACTGGAGCACACAGATACACCACAGTGGTCAAAAAGGCCCTTCTCCACAGAATTCAGATGGACTTTCTTGAATCCTTTGTCAGTTCTCACTCCGCTCTGGATCAAGCCACACATCTTCTCCAACACGAAGCTAGACATGAATGGAAGCCATTTCATGGTGGTAGTCCCTTTCTGCCCGGTTGATACGTCTCCAACGTATCTATAATTTCTTATGATCCATGATTGTTTTATGACAATACTACATGTTTTGTTCACACTTTATATCATTTTTATGCATTTTACGGAACTAACCTATTGACGAGATGCCGAAGTGCCAGTTCCTGTTTTCTGCTGTTTTTTATTTCAGAAAAGTTAGTTTACGAATATTCTCGGAATTGGACGAAACAAAAGCCCACAGTCTTATTTTCCACGGAATCTTTCAGAACACCGAAGAGGAGTCGAGGAAGGGCAGCAGGGGGCCCACACCATATGGCGGGGCGGGTGCCCCCTGGCCGCGCCGACCTATGGGGAGGGAGCCCCCTGGCTCCCCCGACGCTGCCCCTTCGCCTATATATTCCTTCCGTCGCGAAAACCTTAAAAGGAATCGGTCTTCCTCCACGAAAAGTTACGTAGCCGCCGCCATCGCGAAGCCAAGTTCGGGGGATGATACGCGTGAAGCACACGTTCGTTGGGAACCCCAAGTGGAAGGTATGATGCGTATAGAAGCAAGTTTCCCTCAGTATGAAACCAAGGTTATCGAACCAGTAGGAGCCAAGAAGCACGTGAAGGTTGTTGGTGGAGGAGTGTAGTGCGGTGCAACACCAGTGAAACCGGCGCCAACGTGGAACCTGCACAACACAATCAAGATACTTTGCCCCAACGTAACAGTGAGGTTGTCAATCTCACCGGCTTGCTGAAAACAAAGGATTAAGCGTATCGAGTGGAAGATGGTGTTTGTTTGCAAAGAACAGTAAAGAATAATTGCAGTAGATTGTATTCAGATGTAAAATAATGGACCGGGGTCCACAGTTCACTAGTGGTGTCTCTCCAATAAGATAACTAGCATGCTGGGTGAACAAATTACAGATGGGCAATTGACAAATAAAGATTCAATACATATCAATGATGATTACTATGAGATTTAATCAGGGCATTACGACAAAGTACATAGACCGCTATCCAGCATGCATCTATGCCTAAATAATCCACCTTCGGGTCAGCATCCGCACCCCCTCCAGTATTAAGTTGTAAACAACATATAATTGCATTAAGTATGGTGCGTAATGTAATCAACACAAATATCCTTAGACAAAGCATCGATGTTTTATCCCTAGTAGCAACAGCACATCCACAACCTTAGAACTTTACGGCACTCGTCCCAGATTAAATGGAGGCATGAACCCACTATCGAGCATAAATACTCCCTCTTGGAGTTACAAGTATCAACTTGGCCAGAGCCTCTACTAGCAACGGAGAGCATGCAAGAACATAAACAACACATATATGATAGATTGATAATCAACTTGACATAGTATTCTAGATTCATCGGATCCCATCAAACACAACATGTAGCATTACAAATAATAGATGATCTTGATCATGTTAGGCAGCTCACAAGATCTAAACAATGATAGCACAATCGGAGAAGACAACCATCTAGCTACTGCTATGGACCCATAGTCCAAGGATGAACTACTCACGCATCAATCCGGAGGCGGGTATGATGATGTAGAGCCCCTCCGGTGATGATTCCCCTCTCCGGCAGGGTGCCGGAGGCGATCTCCTGAATCCCCCGAGATGGGATTGGCGGCGGCGGCGTCTCTGGAAGGTTTTCTGTATCGTGGCTCTCGGTACAGGGGTATTCGCGGCGAAGGCTTTAAGTAGGCGGAAGGGCAAGTCAGGGGGCGACGCGAGGGGCCCACATGCTAGGGCCGCGCGGCCAGGGCCTGGGCCGTGCCGCTTTATTGTGTCGGCGCCTCGTGGCCCCACTTCGTTCCCTCCTCGATCTTCTGGAAGCTTCGTGGAAAAATGGACCCTGGGCGTTGATTTCGTGCAATTCCGAGAATATTTTCTTTGTAGGATTTCTGAAACCAAAAACAGCAACTGGCACTTCGGCATCTTGTTACACTACAAGAAAAGTTCTGATAGACAACGTCCCAAAATCGTCAACTAAGGGGCATTTTTCGTCGCCTATGGGCCTAACCCGACGATATGGGTTCCGTTGTCGAAACTGCGTCAGGCAAAGTCCAACGACGATTTTTTCGGTCCGTCGCGCTTGGGCGCCCTTCCGCCACGGAAAATCGGACCGTTGCGGAAGTGTTTTCGGGAGCCCGTTGACTGCTGACGTCATGCAAACTGACACGTGGCAGACGCCGTTAACTGCCAGTTAACGGCGTTAACCGGCTGAAACCCCGTGGTAGATGGTAGGCCCACATGAGGCCTGCCACGTCTTAAGCGGGCCGGGCCAGATGACATAGTTTGACCGGTCAACTATATAGCTGGGCTGGTCCATTAGTTAAGTGGGTCGGGCCTAACCTCTAAGGTTGACTGGTCAAAACTTAAATGGGCCGGCCCATTTAACATGTGGGGTCCACCTTGCAGCAACTGGGCCGGCCCAAAAAACAAGTGGGCCGGGCCAAAAACACAGGTGGGTCCCAATTTCCTGTTAAAAGGCCGGCCCATTTAGTGTGTGGGGTCCACCGTATAGCAAGTGGGCCGGCCCAACAAGCTAGTGGGCCGGGCCAAAACACAGGTGGGTCCCACTTTCCTGTTAAAGGGTCGGCCCATTTAGTTCGTGGGGTCCACCATATAGCAAGTGGGCCGGCCCAACAAAATAGTGGGCCGGGCCAAAAACACAGGTGGGTCCCACTTTCCTGTTAAAGGGCCGGCCCATTTAGTGTGTGGGGCCCACCATATAGCAAGTGGGCTGGCCCACCAAGATAGTGGGCGGGCCAAAAACACGAGTGGGTCCCACATTCTCGTTAATGGGCCGGCCCATTTGGTATGTGGGGTCCACCATATAGAAAGTGGGCCGGCCCAACAAGATAGTGGGCCGGGCCAAAACACGAGTGGGTCCCACCTTCCTATTAAAGGGCCGGCCCATTTGGTGTGTGGGGTCCACCATATAGAAAGTGGGCCGGCCCATTTGGTATGTGGGGTCCACCATATAGAAAGTGGGCCGGCCCAACAAGATAGTGGGCCGGGCCAAAAACACAGGTGGGTCCCACCTTCCTATTAAAGGGCCGGCCCATTTACCATGTGGGACCACCATAGAGCAAGTGGGCCGGCCCAATAAGCATGTGGAGCCCATTATCGTGTAACCGGGCCGGCCTACTAAAGAAGTGGGCCGGCCCAAAATGAAAGTGGGTCCCACACTATTGTAAGTGGGCCGGCCCAATCTGTTGTAGGGCCCTACTTGTTTGACTAGTCAACTTGCATTAAATTTCATGAGCCTAAAATCTGATTTCAATGATACACACAATTACATACACAAATAAAACAAATAGGAAAATTACAAGGCAATTAATGTGCCCAAATAAAAAAATTACATAGAATCATTGAGGACTTCTATTAGCATCATCAATAACACGTTGACATTTGGCAATCGCCTTGATTGAATCTTGTGTACTCTTTGTCAACATATCGGCTACGAGATCTTAAAGCGAGCAATACCATGTCTTTTATAAAGTACGAGCCTTGAGATATTTCTTGTCGATGAAAGAAATGGTCTAGGTTGACGGCTATGAGAAGATGCATCGGAAGAAAGATCGAACTTTTTGTGGGCCTCACTTGGTAATGAAGATTGCTTCATCACAACTGCATTCTGATAATAATGCAAAAAGAGTTAAACGATGAACTATGCAAACATTTATTATGCAATGTAGATATAAGATAATAACAAGTTGCATAAATAAGACATGTATGGAACTTGTACTAAGCACAAACTTACATCATAATGTTGCACAGGGTCGCTACAGATCCTTTTTTGGCGACTATCTTCTAATGATGACTGCTTCATTAAAACTGCATTCACAACAATTAACTATTCAAACATGTATTACGCAATGTAGAGATCAGATAACAGCATGTAGCAGAAATAAGCACAAGATAAGATAAGATGCATGTACTAAGCACATATTGGCTCGCTGCAGGTCCTTCTCTTGCGTGCACTAGTCGTGGTCAACATGCCTATCATTTTAGGTTCAGCCATCAAGTGAAATGCTAATCCTCCTGCTCCATTGTCCTTAATCTGTGTTTAGATATCACATTTAAGACCAAGTCAGCTGGTTTCAAATAACAAAAAACTTGAGCTGCCAAATGAATAAGCCAATAGTTACCAGATATCAGATTAAAACCAACTAGATGTTGCTTTGCATGAGATACGAATTTCGGACATTCGGATTTAGAGTAGGGTAATGCCAAGGTTTTACACATAAAGTAAGCCGGCATTAAGAATGACCAAATGTCAGGTTCAAATCACCCTCGAAGTTTCTCCAAGACAAGCATATCAAATAGGCAGAAACATAGTAAAGCATGAATGACATTGCTATGGCAGGGTTCCAAGTGTTAATCTCTTGCATAAGGAACAATGCATATAGGTTATAGATAATAACGGAAGTAAGCGCCAAAATTACCAACCACGAACTCAGATTCCAACCTTACCTAGCGTCCCCGCTGTTAATGTTGGATGTTCTAATAAGTGGTTCGCATGATCAATCCCAAGGAAAAATAACATTGACAAGTCAGTCTACGATAATACAAAGACCAGACATGCACGCAGCAATAACTATATAAGCTAAAGACGAGGTATAAGAGCAAGCAGATTGGAAATGCACATAGCATGATTATAAAAGCGGTGTGAGAATAGCAGACACGAGAAAACAGCTAGCGGTGAGCTAATGACGTGGTATAAGAACAAGCAGATTGGAAATGCCCATAGCACGACTATAAAAGCAGTGCGACAATAGCATGCGATACAAAAACGAGTTGGCAGCAAATGAATGGGTACAAGGCTATAAATATGTGGATGCACACAGGTGTCGAGTAGAATGAACAGGATGGTAGCGACCGGATAATGCTTTTGTACTTGTACAACATTTAAACAAACTTCATGCGAAGCAACACATCAAGAAAGTTAACGGCATATGAGATCTGCAAATAACTACACAAAACATGGCTAAAGAAACACCGCGATCTAACGGGCCAGCGTACTAACCAAGCTGCGGCGGGGTGGACGGGGGCGGCAACTTGCATTCCGGCGGCGGCGAACGCGGGAGACGATGGATCGACCCTGTTTCGATAGAAGCGTGCGTTAGTGAAGCGAGATCCGGTTGGTCGGCAAGGTATTCGGTGAAGTTGATACAGCCGGCTGCGGCGAGGTAGTCGGTGGCGAGGTCGGCGGTGAAGCAGATCCGTCGGTGGCGAGGTCGGCGGTGAAGCAGATCCGCGGTGGCGAGGTCGGCGGTGAAACAGATCCGTCGGTGACGAGGGCGGCGGGGGAGCGGATCAGGTGGGTGGACAGCCAACACGATCAAGGCTACGCTGTGGAGGAGTATGCCGGCGGCGAAGCAGATCTAGTACTGGTAGAGAGTCAGAGCTTTGGCGTGTGAGAGTATTTTTGAGCTAATGGGGCGAATGGTTGGTGGGTGGGTGTGGGCCCGTGGGGAGGGTTCGGGATCTAGGCAAGATATTTCATTGTTACCGAATGAGCCCTCCATGGTCGGTGGGTTGTAGCTTCCGGACCAGGGTTAAAAGGGTAAAACTGGTCACGGGATTTTCGAATGGATGCGGCGGGATGATTTGGCGCGTGGCCGAAATTTTCAGTTTCAAGCTACAGTACGAGCGAACGACAAAAATAATGTTCTTCCCCGGGGAGCTCTCATTTCTTCCTCTTCTCTTTCTCTCTCGAGTCTCTCCCACTCCCCGGCTCCTCTCCCCCTTCTCTCCGGCGGCCTCGCCGGCCGGAGACGAGGCCGACTTCTCTGTATATTGTACACCCTCCGAACTAAATTAATTGATTCAACTTTCCTTAGATGTGTATGTATCTAGAGTAAAAACATGTGTGGATACATCCATATTTAGATAAGCAAAGTTGAGTCAGCTAATTTGGATCCGAGGGAGTTAGTGTTGTTGTAAGCTTAGATCCAGTGTTTCCCATGAGCAGAATGGCGCAATAGAGTCGGGGATCTCGTCATCGGCTTCAGATCTGGCCTATGGTGAATCTGGCGGATCTTGCCGGCCAAACCCCGATCTAGTGCCATCAATGTGATGGCGCTAACGGTGAGGCTTGCTTTGGTCAGTGCTTCATATCTGGCCAATGGGGAAGTCAAGCTGCTAAAGTTCACAAGCTCGGGGCATACGACGGCGTCATCCGTCTTGCCCGTGCACATCTTGGACTTTCAGCGACCCTTCTCAGAGCCAATATGCCGTTGTTGAGGCCCTTCTTCTCCTTCGTCCTGGCGACTACCGGCGACACCGTCCCAAGTGGTGCGTCCCCGGCGACGGAGTTGCTCGGAAAGGATGCGGAGCGAGAGATCCGATGTGCGGTCGAGAAGGACTCGATTGATTTTCTTCTATATGTTTTGGGGTCCTTTTTGTAAAGTTGCGGGTTCTATTAGTTATTGTCTAGTACTTTTGGTCCTCTATGTAATTTTTTGGACTAGTTTCCATTGGCACTGATAAACTTGAATTTTGACAAGTTCACGAGGAAAAAAATTCCTTTGCACATATGGCCTATCATGTATAAACATTCTTGAGATTTAAACTATATGTAATGTGCCATGTGATACGTCTCCAACGTATCGATAATTTCTTATGTTCCATGCTACTTTATTGATGATACCTACATGTTTTATGCACATTATATGTCATATTTACGCATTTTCTGGAACTAACCTATTAACAAGATGCCGAAGTGCCGGTTCTCGTTTTCTCGCTGTTTTTGGTTTCGAAATCCTAGTAACGAAATATTCTCGGAATTGGACGAAATCAACGCCCAGGTTCCTATTTTGCCCGGAAGCATCCAGAACACCCGAGAGCCGCCAGAGGGGGGCCCTGTGGGCCCCAGATGACATGGTGGCGCGGCCAGGGCTGGGCCCGCGCCACCCTATGGTGTCGCCGCCTCGTCAGCCCTCCTGCGCCGCCTCTTCGCCTATATAAAGCCCCTGCATCGAAAACCCTTACAGAGGAAGCCACGATACGAGAAAAGTTCCAGAGCCGCCGCCATCGCGAAGCCAAGATCTGGGGGACAGGAGTCTCTGTTCCGGCACCTCGCCGGAGCGGGGAAGTGCCCCCGGAAGGCTTCTCCATCGACACCGCTGCCATCTCCACCGCCACCTTCATCACCGCTGCTTGCTCCCATGAGGAGGGAGTAGTTCTCCATCGAGGCTCGGGGCTGTACCGGTAGCTATGTGGTTCATCTCTCTCCTATGTACTTCAATACAATAATCTCATGAGCTGCCTTACATGATTGAGATTCATATGATGATGCTTGTAATCTAGATGTCATTATGCTAGTCAAGTGGGTTTTACTTATGTGATCTCCGGAGACTCCTTGTCCCACGTGTGTAAAGGTGACGAGTGTGTGCACCGTGTGGGTCTCTTAGGCTATATTTCACGAAGTACTTATTCACTCGTTGAAGAGCGTAGTGAAGTGCTTATTTATATCTCTTGATGATTGCAATGTGTTTGTATCACAATTTATCTATGTGCTACTCTAGTGATGTGTTATTAAAGTAGTTTTATTCCTCCTGCATGTGTGCAAAGGTGACAGTGCGTGCACCGTGTTAGTACTTGGTTTATGCTATGATCATGATCTCTTGTAGATTGCGAAGTTAACTATTGCTATGATAATATTGATGTGATCTATTCCTCCTACATATGCATGAAGGTGACAGTGTGCATGCTATGCTAGTACTTGGTTTAGTCGTTTTGATCTATCTTACACTTAAGGTTACTTAAACATGAGCATTATTGTGGAGCTTGTTAACTCCGGCATTGAGGGTTCGTGTAATCCTACGCAATGTGTTCATCATCCAACAAAAGTGTAGAGTATGCATTTATCTATTCTGTTATGTGATCAATGTTGAGAGTGTCCACTAGTGAAAGTGTAATCCCTAGGCCTTGTTCCTAAATACTGCTGCGTTACTACTGCTTGCGTTACTTCTGCATGTTTACTTCCCGCAATATTACTACCATCAACCGCACGCCGAGCGAGCTATTTTACGGCGCCGTACTACTGCTCATATTCATTCATACCACCTGTATTTCACTATCTCTTCGCCGAACTAGTGCACCTATTAGGTGTGTTGGGGACACAAGAGACTTCTTGCTTTGTGGTTGCGGGGTTGCATGAGAGGGATATCTTTGACCTCTTCCTCCCTGAGTTCGATAAACCTTGGGTGATCCACTTAAGGGAAAACTTGCTGCTGTTCTACAAACCTCTGCACTTGGAGGCCCAACACTGTCTACAGGAAAGGAGGGGGAACGTAGACATCAAGCACTTTTACGGCGCCGTTGCCGGGGAGGAAAGGTAAAAGGTACTCACACTCCGGACCTCGGCTACTAAGCTATTTTCCGGCGCCGTTGTAAGTACTCGAAGCTATTTCCTTTAGACTCTGCAATTGCGACATTTGGTTTCTTGTTTACACTAGTTAGGCATAATGGAAAACAACAAAAATATGAGAGATCTTTATGAACTTTATCTTGAATTAGGACATGATGTGTTTGAAGAAAGAATTAAGAAACCCATGGAACTTTATATGCATGCTAATGGGAATGTTATTACTATGAATGCTTTGAACACCATTGTTGCTAATGCTATGGAAAATTCTAAGCTTGGGGAAGCTGGCTTTGATGAGCATGATATTTTTAGTCCCCCAAGCATTGAGGAGAAAATTTACTTTGATGATACCTTGCCTCCCATTTATGATGATTATAATGATAGTAGTCTTTTGTTACCACCTGTTATGGAGGATAAATTTGATTATGATTACAATATACCTCCTATATTTGATAGCTACTATGTTGAATTTGCTCCCACTACAATTAATAAGAATGACTACGCCTATGTTGGGAGTAGTAATTATTTTATGCATGAGACTCATGATAAGAATGCTTTATGTGATAGTTATATTGTTGAGTTTGCTCATGATGCTACTGAAAGTTATTATGAGAGAGGAAAATATGGTTGTAAAAATTTTCATGTTACTAAAACACCTCTCTATGTGCTGAAATTTTTGAAGCTACACTTGTTTTATCTTCCTATGCTTGTTACTTTGCTCTTCTTGAACTTGTTTATTTACAAGATTCTTATGCATAGGAAGCATGTTAGACTTAAATGTGTTTTGAATTTGCCTCTTGATGCTCTCTTTTGCTTCAACTTCTATTTCTTGCGAGTGCATCATTAAAACTGCTGAGCCCATCTTAATGGCTATAAAGAAAAGAACTTCTTGGGAGATAACCCATGTGTTATTTTGCTACAGTACTTTGTTTTATATTTGTGTTTTGGAAGTTGTTTACTACTGTAGCAACCTCTCCTTATCTTAGTTTTGTGTTTTGTTGTGCCAAGTAAAGTTTCTATGTCAAAGTTGATGTTATATTTGGGATTGCTGCGCAGAAACAGCATTGCTGTCTGTCACGAATCTGGGCACAGTTCTCTGTAGAAAATTCGAAAAAATCTGCCAATTTACGAGCGTGATCCTCAGATATGTACGCAACTTTCATTAGTTTTGAGTTTTTCCATTTGAGCAAGTCTGGTGCCATCTTAAAATTCGTCTTTACGGACTGTTCTGTTTTTGACAGATTCTGCATTTTATTTCGCATTGCCGCTTTTGTTAAGTTGAATGAGTTTCTTTGTTCCATTAACTTTAAGAAGTTTTGTGCAATGTCCAGAAGTGTTAAGAATGATTGTGTCACCTCTGAACATGTGAATTTTGATTATGCACTAACCCTCTAATGAGTTTGCTTGAAGTTTGGTGTGAAGGAAGTTTTCAAGGGTCAATAGAAGAGGGTGATATAATGTGATCGAGAAGAGCGAAAGGTCTAAGCTTGGGGATGCCCCGGTGGTTCATCCCTGCATATTTTAAGAAGACTCAAGCATCTAAGCTTGGGGATGCCCAAGGCATCCCCTTCTTCATCGACAACTTATCGGGTTTCTTCTAGTGAAACTATATTTTTATTCGGTCACATCTTATGTATTTTACTTGGAGCGTCCGTGTGCTTTTATTTTTGTTTTTGTTTTGTTATCTTAGTTCTCTGAATAAGTTCATCCTTGTGTGGGAGAGAGACACGCTCCGTTGGTTCGTATGAACACATGTGTTCTTAGCTCATAATATTCATGGCGAAGTTTCCTCTTCGTTAAATTGTTATATGGTTGAAATTGGAAAATGCTGCATGTAGTAACTCTAAAATGTCTTGGATAATGTGATACTTGGCAATTGTTGTGCTCATGTTTAAGCTCTTGCATCATATACTTTGCACCTATTAATGAAGAAATACATAGAGCTTGCTAAAATTTGGTTTGCATAATTGGTCTCTCTAAGATCTAGATAATTTCTAGTATTGAGTTTGAACAACAAGGAAGACGGTGTAGAGTCTTATAATGTTTACAATATGTCTTTTATGTGAGTTTTGCTGCACCGGTTCATCCTTGTGTTTGTTTCAAATAACCTTGCTAGCCTAAACCTTGTATCGAGAGGGAATACTTCTCATGCATCCAAAATCCTTGAGCCAACTACTATGCCATTTGTGTCCACCATACCTAGCTACTACATGGTATTTCTCCGCCATTCCAAAGTAAATTGCTTGAGTGCTACCTTTAAAATTCCATCATTCACCTTTGCAATATATAGCTCATGGGACAAAATAGCCTTAAAAACTATCGTAGTATTGAATATGTACTTATGCACTTTATATTTTATTAAGTTGCTTGTTGTGCGATAACCATGCTTACGGGAACGCCATCAACTATTGTTGAATATCATGTGAGTTGCTATGCATGTCCGTCTTGTACGAAGGTCTATCATTTTAGTGGTTGGAGCATGCAAAATTGTTAGAGAAGAACATTGGGCCGCTAACTAAAGCCATGAACCATGGTGGAAGTTTCAGTTTGGACATATATCCTCAATCTCATATGAGAATAATAATCATTGCTACATGCTTATGCATTTAAGAGGAGTCCATTATCTGTTGTCCATGTTGTCCCGGTATGGATGTCTAAGTTGAGAATAATCAAAAGCGAGAAATCCGAAATGCGAGCATTCTCCTTAGACCTTTGTACGAGCGGCATGGAGGTACCCCTTTGTGACACTTGGTTGAAACATGGCATGCGAAGATCCGGTAGTCCAAGCTAAGTAGGACGAGGTACGGGCACTATTAGTATACTATGCATGAGGCTTGCAACTTGTAAGATATAATTTTCATAACTCATATGCTTTATTACTACCGTTGACAAAATTGTTTCATGTTTTCAAAATAAAAGCTCTAGCACAAATACAGCAATCGATGCTTTCCTTTTGAAGGACCATTCTTTTACCTTATTGTTGAGTCAGTTTACCTATTCTTTCTATCTTAGAAGCAAACACTTGTGTGAACTGTGCATTTATTCCTACATACTTGCATATTGCACTTGTTATATTACTTTATGTTGACAATATCCATGAGATATACATGTTATAAGTTGAAAGCAACCGCTGAAACTTAATCTTCCTATGTGTTGCTTCAACACCTTTACTTTGATTTATTGCTTTATGAGTTAACTCTTGTGCAAGACTTATTGATGCTTGTCTTGAAGTACTATTCATGAAAAGTCTTTGCTATATGATTCACTTGTTTACTCATGTCATTACTTTTGCTTTGATCGCTGCATTCATTACATATGTTTACAAATAGTATGATCAAGATTATGATGGCATGTCACTTCGGAAATTATCTTTGTTATCGTTTTACCTGCTCGGGACGAGCGAGAACTAAGCTTGGGGATGCTGATACGTCTCCAACGTATCGATAATTTCTTATGTTCCATGCTACTTTATTGATGATACCTACATGTTTTATGCACATTATATGTCATATTTACGCATTTTACGGAACTAACCTATTAACAAGATGCCGAAGTGCCGGTTCTGTTTTCTGCTGTTTTTGGTTTCAGAAATCCTAGTATCGAAATATTCTCGGAATTGGACGAAATCAACGCCCGGGTTCCTATTTTGCCCGGAAGCATCCGGAACACCCGAGAGCCGCCGGAGGGGGCCCTGTGGGCCCGAGATGACATGGTGGCGCGGCCGGGGCTGGGCCCGCGCCACCCTATGGTGTCGCCGCCTCGTCGGCCCTCTGCGCCGCCTCTTCGCCTATATAAAGCCCCCGCATCGAAAACCCTTACGGAGGAAGCCACGATACGAGAAAAGTTCCGGAGCCGCCGCCATCGCGAAGCCAAGATGCGGGGACAGGAGTCTCGTTCCGGCACCCTGCCGGAGCGGGGAAGTGCCCCGGAAGGCTTCTCCATCGACACCGCTGCCATCTCCACCGCCATCTTCATCACCGCTGCTGCTCCCATGAGGAGGGAGTAGTTCTCCATCGAGGCTCGGGGCTGTACCGGTAGCTATGTGGTTCATCTCTCTCCTATGTACTTCAATACAATAATCTCATGAGCTGCCTTACATGATTGAGATTCATATGATGATGCTTGTAATCTAGATGTCATTATGCTAGTCAAGTGGGTTTTACTTATGTGATCTCCGGAGACTCCTTGTCCCACGTGTGTAAAGGTGACGGTGTGTGCACCGTGTGGGTCTCTTAGGCTATATTTCACGAAGTACTTATTCACTGTTGAAGAGCGTAGTGAAGTGCTTATTTATATCTCTTGATGATTGCAATGTGTTTGTATCACAATTTATCTATGTGCTACTCTAGTGATGTGTTATTAAAGTAGTTTTATTCCTCCTGCATGTGTGCAAAGGTGACAGTGTGTGCACAGTGTTAGTACTTGGTTTATGCTATGATCATGATCTCTTGTAGATTGCGAAGTTAACTATTGCTATGATAATATTGATGTGATCTATTCCTCCTACATATGCATGAAGGTGACGAGTGTGCATGCTATGCTAGTACTTGGTTTAGTCGTTTTGATCTATCTTACACTTAAGGTTACTTAAACATGAGCATTATTGTGGAGCTTGTTAACTCCGGCATTGAGGGTTCGTGTAATCCTACGCAATGTGTTCATCATCCAACAAAAGTGTAGAGTATGCATTTATCTATTCTGTTATGTGATCAATGTTGAGAGTGTCCACTAGTGAAAGTGTAATCCCTAGGCCTTGTTCCTAAATACTGCTGCGTTACTACTGCTGCGTTACTACTGCATGTTTACTTCCCGCAATATTACTACCATCAACTGCACGCCAGCGAGCTATTTTCTGGCGCCGTACTACTGCTCATATTCATTCATACCACCTGTATTTCACTATCTCTTCGCCGAACTAGTGCACCTATTAGGTGTGTTGGGGACACAAGAGACTTCTTGCTTTGTGGTTGCGGGGTTGCATGAGAGGGATATCTTTGACCTCTTCCTCCCTGAGTTCGATAAACCTTGGGTGATCCACTTAAGGGAAAACTTGCTGCTGTTCTACAAACCTCTGCACTTGGAGGCCCAACACTGTCTACAGGAAAGGAGGGGGAACGTAGACATCACCATGCATTAACCCTAAACCATATATATGTAACTAACCCTAGCTGATCAAACCCTACTTAATTAAAACAAATAACCCTAAACTATACGCATGCACTTTATGCGCAAAGGCGCGGGTGCCTCTAATAATGTGTGTGCGCACTCGATCGAT
>NC_061510.1:387817463-387962300 GCF_022539505.1 Lolium rigidum
CATATGGACAAATATGTCCTTAGGCTCTACTCATAGTATTCATGGCGAAGTTTCTTCTTCGTTAAATTGTTATATGGTTGGAATTGGAAAATACTACATGTAGTAACTCTAAAAATGTCTTGGATAATTTGATACTTGGCAATTGTTGTGCTCATGTTTAAGCTCTTGCATCATATACTTTGCACCCATTAATGAAGAAATACTTAGAGCTTGCTAATTTGGTTTGCATATTTGGTTTCTCTAGAGTCTAGATAACATCTAGTATTGAGTTTTGAACAACAAGGAAGACGGTATGGAGTCTTATAATGTTTACCATATGTCTTTTATGTGAGTTTTGCTGTACCGTTCATCCTTGTGTTTGTTTCAAATAACCTTGCTAGCCTAAACCTTGTATCGAGAGGGAATACTTCTCATGCATCCAAAATCCTTGAGCCAACCACTATGCCATTTGTGTCCACCATACCTACCTACTACATGGTATTTATCCGCCATTCCAAAGTAAATTGCTTGAGTGCTACCTTTAAAATTCCATCATTCACCTTTGCAATATATAGCTCATGGGACAAATAGCTTAAAAACTATTGTAGTATTGAATATGTACTTATGCACTTTATCTCTTATTAAGTTGCTTGTTGAGCGATAACCATGTTTCTGGGGACGCCATCAACTATTCTTTGTTGGATATCATGTGAGTTGCTATGCATGTCCGTCTTGTCTGAAGCAAGAGATCTACCACCTTCATGGTTGGAGCATGCATATTGTTAGAGAAGAACTTTGGGCCGCTAACTAAAGCCATGATTCATGGTGGAAGTTTCAGTTTGGACATATATCCTCAATCTCATATGAGAATAATAATTGTTGCCACATGCTTATGCATTAAAGAGGAGTCCATTATCTGTTGTCCATGTTGTCCCGGTATGGATGTCTAAGTTGAGAATAATCAAAAGCGAGAAATCCAAAATGCGAGCTTTCTCCTTAGACCTTTGTACAGGCGACATGGAGGTACCCCATTGTGACACTTGGTCAAAACATGTGCATTGCAAAGATCCGGTAGTCCAAGTTAATTAGGACAAGGTGCGGGCACTATTAGTATACTATGCATGAGACTTGCAACTTGTAAGATATAATGTACATAACTCATATGCTTTATTACTACCGTTGACAAAATTGTTTCATGTTTTCAAAATAAAAGCTCTAGCACAAATATAGCAATCGATGCTTTCCTCTTTGAAGGACCATTCTCTTTACTTTTATGTTGAGTCAGTTCATCTATTTCTCTCCACCTCAAGAAGCAAACACTTGTGTGAACTGTGCATTGATTCCTACATACTTGCATATTGTACTTGTTATATTACTCTGTGTTGATAATTATCCATGAGATATACATGTTACAAGTTGAAAGCAACCGCTGAAACTTAATCTTCCTTTGTGTTGCTTCAATGCCTTTACTTTGATTTATTGCTTTATGAGTTAACTCTTATGCAAGACTTATTAATACTTGTCTTGAAGTACTATTCATGAAAAGTCTTTGCTTTATGATTCACTTGTTTACTCATGTCATTACCATTGTTTTGATCGCTGCATCCACTACATATGTTTACAAATAGTATGATCAAGGTTATGATGGCATATCACTTCGGAAATTATCTTTGTTATCGTTTTACCTGCTCGGGACGAGCAGAACTAAGCTTGGGGATGCTTGATACGTCTCCGACGTATCGATAATTTCTTATGTTCTATGCCATATTATTGATGATACCTACATGTTTTATGCACACTTTATGTCATATTAGTGCATTTTCTGGAACTAACCTATTAACAAGATGCCGAAGTGCCAGTTCCTGTTTTTCTGCTGTTTTTGGTTTCAGAAATCCTAGTAACGAAATATTCTCGGAATTGGACGAAACGAAGACCCAGGGCCCTATTTTTCCACGGAGCTTCCGGAAGACCGAAGAACACACGAAGTGGGGCCACGAGGTGGCCAAACTATAGGTCGGCGCGGCCCAAGCCACGGCCGCGCCGACCTATAGTGTGGGCCCCTCGTTAGCCCCCGACTCTGCCCTTCCGCCTACTTAAAGCCTCCGTCGCGAAACCCCCGATGCGAAAAACCACGATACGGAAAACCTTACCGAGACGCCGTCGCCGCCGATCCCATCTCGGGGGATTACGGAGATCTCCTCCGGCACCCTGCCGGAGAGGGATTCATCTCCCGGAGGACTCTACACCGCCATGGTCGCCTCCGGAGTGATGAGTGAGTAGTTCACCCCTGGACTATGGGTCCATAGCAGTAGCTAGATGGTTGTCTTCTCCTCATTGTGCTTCATTGTTGGATCTTGTGAGCTGCCTAACATGATCAAGATCATCTATCTCGTAATTCTATATGTTGTGTTTGTCGGGATCCGATAGATAGAGAATACCATGTCATGTTAATTATCAAGTTATTATACATGTGTTGTTTATGATCTTGCATGCTCTCCGTTTCTAGTAGAGGCTCTGGCCAAGTTTTTACTTTTAACTCCAAGAGGGAGTATTTATGCTCGATAGTGGGTTCATGCCTGCATTGACACCTGGGACAGTGACAGAAAGTTCTAAGGTTGTGTTGTGCTGTTGCCACTAGGGATAAAACATTGACGCTATGTCCGAGGATGTAGTTGTTGATTACATTACGCACCATACTTAATGCAATTGTCTGTTGTTTAGCAACTTAATACTGGAGGGGGTTCGGATGATAACCTGAAGGTGGACTTTTTAGGCATAGATGCAGTTGGATGGCGGTCTATGTACTTTGTCGTAATGCCCAATTAAATCTCACTACACTAGTAGGAAAACCCTTATAGGCAAAGCTTAGTTTTGTGGCGCACCACTACAATTGCGCCACAGAATATTATTTTGTGGCGCACCATTCTGGGTGCGCCACAGAAATAGCTTAATTTTGTGGCGCACTATGAAACGCTGCGCCACAAAAACTTGGTGGGGCCCACATCCTGTCACGCCCAACCATTGGTTTTACCTTTTCTACGGCGCACTGCACCTGGTGCGCCACAGAAATAACGTATTCTGTGGCGCACTGGCCTCGGTGCGCCACATAAATAATGTTTTCTGTGGCGCACTTGTCTCGGTGCGCCACAGAAATAACGTGTCCTATATCAAGGCCGTACCCCTCCCTCGCCACAGAAGTTCCTCTCCCCTCTCTCCCCTCTCTCCCCGCACCGCCGCCTTCCATGGCGAGCGATGCCATCGCTGTCGCCGCCGCCGCCGCCTTCCTCCGCGAGGGCCGGATGCCGCCACGCTCCACCCATCCCCGCCACCAGCAGCACAAGCCGCTGCGGCGTGGAGGAGGAGGGGCCGGCGCGGCGTCAAGGTGGAGGAGCCGCCGCCGCGTCAAGGTGGAAGAGCCGCCGCGACCTCCACCCCTGCCGTCGTCGTCGGTGAGCTCCTCCACAACTCTCCAAATCGTCGGTAAGCTCCCTCCCTCCCCTCCCTCTTCCTCCCCGCGCGACCACAACGTGCTCGACGAAATGCTCGCTCGGTTGGCTCTGGATGCATTGCTGCTAGTGATGCTTAGTCGTTAATCTTGATGCTACTCGGTTCATTTGTTGGCTCTCGGATGCATTGCTGCTAGTGATGCATTGCTACTCGGTTGGTTCATTTGATGCTACTCGGTTCATTTGTTGTGCTCGGTGAGGTTAACTCGTTAATATTGATGGCTTATTACTACTGGTTCATTTGTTGTGCTCGAGTGAGGTTAACTGTTAACAATTTTCTTGATGGGTTCATAGGAATTTGATGCTACTTGTTCATTTAAATGCTTGTTGTGCTCGGTGAGGTTAAGCTGGTTCATAGGAATTTAAATGCATGAAATGCTACTGGTGGGCTTGTATACATACATATTTATAGTTGCTCTTGGTTGGCACTGGGATTAGTTTTCTGGACCCCAAGTAATTCTCTCGTTGGGATTAGTTTTCCGGACCCCAAGTTTTTTGGACCCCGATGATTTACTTGATGGATTCTTGTGAGCTTATGGTATGCTTATAATGCTCGATTAGTGGGGATGCTTACTTGGATCATGTGCATATAGTTCATATAGTTCCCTAAAAATAAAGAATGCTCCCTGGCCGGAAGCTTGATGTCTTAGCTCAGCCAATGATGCAAAGGTCGAGGCAAAAACTTGGATAAGAACATATACTAAAATGTGTGATTTAAATGGAATGCTTATGATGGTTACTACCAAGTGATGAATAATCCCTTATGGTACCCCAGCTTTGTTTTGAACTCAACTGAGTAATGATAAATTTCTATTTCTTGTGTTGGCTTTGATGAAAATAGAGATATCCACAGTAGGGGATCATGTAAATGAATGCCACCGTGGTATCCTTTGAAGAAAAAGGACCATTTCGATGGTTTTAAAAGGCTAGGTGGTGCTAGGTGATTCGGTTGGCTACCAAGACTTGTCTCATCCGGTTAGCTGGGATATGCTATGTGTTGTTGCTTGTTTAGGCATATCTATCACTTACTAGATTTACTGGTTCTTGATTGGCCTCTCTTTTGCCAGCATCACTTGGTCTATATACCAAGTGATGAATAATCCCTTTGGAGCATCTGCTCCATGCATGCTATGTGTGTTTGAGCATCTTGACTTATGTCCCTATGATAATGGATCATCAAATGTTTCCCTTTGTCCCTGGTTGCCTCCTTAATTGATGCCTTATGATCCAAATGATCCAAGTCCCTTGCATGATCCCATTTGTCCCTAATGTTGCTTAATTAAGATGAATAAATTCCCTCTAATCACCATTTGGAGATCAAGACTAGTTCTTGATATCCATTAGTTACTGTCAACACATGTGTTTGCATGTGTGTGTGAGCTGCTTGTAGTGTCACTTGACTATTCAAGTTTCAATGTTGGTTACTTTTCCTCTAGTGCAAGAAATGGTTGAGCGAGATGTTTATCCACTTGTTGGCCTTTATTCTTGGGTAGCTCAAAGTGTCATGCACTTACTTGGATCATCAAATGTTTCCCTTAATTTGTCCCTGGTTGCCTCCTTAATTGATGCCTTATGATCCAAATTACTATATTATTGGATTGAGTGATATGGCTCTTGCTTGTTTGCTCTCCAAATGCTATATATGTGTATTTGACCATGCTTATGATGGATTTCTTTTAAGGACTCTAGCTAGATTAGAGGGGAAAAAGTTGCTTGCTTTGTTGCCTATGATAATGGATCATCAAATGTTTCCCTTTGTCCCTGGTTGCCTCCTTAATTGATGCCTTATGATCCAAATGACCCAAGTCCCTTGCATGATCCCATTTGTCCCTAATGTTGCTTAAGATGAATAAATTCCCTCTAATCACCATTTGGAGATCAAGACTAGTTCTTGATTTCCATTAGCTAGACTCCAATATTAAAAATGTCTCCCAAATATGGAGACAAACATTATAACATTACCCCAAGTGATTTACTTGTCGATGATTAGATGGTTGGTCGATCACTCGTACACTCGGGGGTGGAGCAAGTGAGGCTTGGTGTGATGGCACAAATATCAATATCTTGTGCATCCTACCTGGCCTCACTTACTCCATCCCTGGATGTTAATATTTGTTTCGACCAACAAAGTATGAGGCATTCCATTTAGTTGATACCACTTGGCTCTTTCTTCCATTTTAGTGCCGATGATTAGAATGTTCGGTCAAGCTGTACACTCAGGGTGTCGCTAGTGAGCCCGGTGTGATGGCACAAATATCAATCTCTTGTGCATCCTACCCGGCCTCACTAACGCCATCCCGGGATGTTCATATTTGTTTCGACCAACAAAGTATGAGGCATTCCATTTAGTTCATACTAGCTACTTCTTAATTGCATTGGCCTTTCTTCCATTTTAGTGCCGATGATTAGAATGTTTGGTCACCTATACGCCGCAATATACTTTGTAGACGAGCCCCCCTTTCCACGGCCGCCGTTCCGTGAACGAGTCCTTGATGAGACAACAACGCCGACATGCCTCTCCGGCGCAGCACCACTTTTCTTCTCTCGCCGTCCGGTACGTGAACGAGTCCTTAATGCCAAGACGGTGCCGGCCTCCCTAGCATCATGCCGACCCCTGTTGTCGCGCTTCGGGCCGTGTCGATCATGCGCCCTGCACTCTTCGCCTTCTTGCCCGGTGAACGAATAGACTAATCGTTGGAATAAGGAAGCCGATGACGGCCGATCGCAATTTAATCTTGCGACCGGCTGTCATCGGTTTCCTTATTCCAACGATCAGCCTATTGGTTCACCGGGCAAGAAGGCGAACAGTGCGGGCGCGGGACACACGGCTTGAAGCGCGGCAACACGGCCCGGCATAATGCTGGGCAGGCCGGCACGGTCTTTGCATCAAGGACTCGTTCACTGGACAGCGAGGGACTGGCGTGGTTCCGCGCCGGAGATGCAGATCGGCGTTGTTGTGTCGTCAAGCACCCGTTGACGGAACGCCGACCGGGAAAGGGGCCCTTCCGCAAAGTATTTGTGTTGACCAACAATGTATGAGGCACATATTCTATTTTGTCATTCCATTTGCTTTGAGATTTTCAAAATGCCGATGATTAAAATGTTTGGTCACCGTACACTCGGGGTGGCGTAAGTGAGCTCGGTAAGATAGCACAAATATCAATCTCTTGTGCATCCTACTCGGCCTCGCTGACACCATCCCTAAATGTTAATATTTGTGTTGACCAACAATGTATGAGGCACTTATTCCATTTTGTCATTCCATTTGCTTTGAGATTTTCAAAATGTCGATGATTAAAATGCTTGGTCACCGTACACTCAGGGGCGGTGTTAGTGAGCCTCGTGTGATTGCACAAATATCAATCTCTTGTGCATCCTACCTGGCTCGCTAACTCCGTCCCGGAATGTTAATATTTGTTTCGACCAACAAAGTATGAGGCCCTTGTCATTCCATTTGCTTTGGTATTTTCAAAATGCCGATGATTAAAATGTTGGTCACCGTACACTTGGGGGTGGCGTAAGTGAGCCTGGTAAGATAGCACAAATATCAATCTCTTGTGCATCGGACTTGATCTCACTGACGCCATCCCTAAATGTTAATATTTGTGTTGACCAACAATGTATGAGGCACTTATTCCATTTTGTCATTCCATTTGCTTTGACATTTTCAAAATGCCGATGATTAAAATGTTTGGTCACCGTACACTCGGGGCGGCGTAAGTGAGCCTGGTAAGATAGCACAAATATCAATCTCTTGTGCATCGGACTTGGTCTCACTTACACCGTCCCTGAATGTTAATATTTGTGTTGACCAACAATGTATGAGGCATTTATTCCATTTCTCTTGTGCATCGGATACTTGTTGGTCTCACTTTCTTCCATTTTCATCATAGTAGGAACTGGATGGAAGGACCCCGATGCAAGCGAGCCTGGTGGGTAGAGATGACGGAGCAAAGGAGGAACCGGATGAAGACTACTTTGTATCTCGAAATTGTGAATTTTGTATGAATTAAGAGTTGTATGCAAAACATTTGACACTTGCCACTATATATTTATCTCGATCGGGCTCTAAGTAATGTGATGATGATGTCTATGTTATATCTGTGCAATGTACATGATATTTATATTATATCTGAATGTTGTTGTATATAACCTTGTGTATACTGTATTGTGTATCACGTATTGCTGTGTATAAACTGCATATGTATAGCGAGCAGCACAAAATCGTGTATAATACAAGAGAATTCTGTGGCGCACTAAGAAGCAATTCCGTGGCGCACGCTTTTCTGTGGCGCACCTAAGAACAAGTGCGCCACGAAACCTTATTTCTGTGGCGCACGACCAGGTGCGCCACAGAAAGCTTATTTTTGTGGCGACGTTTCTGTGGCGCACCACCCGTGCGCCACAGAATCAAATTTTCGTGCGCCACTGATGAGGCTTTTCCTACTAGTGCTATACTTATCATGTCATGTATGTGCATTGTTATGCCCTCTCTATTTTTCAATTGCCCGACTGTAATTTGTTCACCCAACATGCTTTTATCTTATGGGAGAGACACCTCTAGTGAACTATGGACCCCGGTCCATTCTTTAATACTGAAATACAAATGTGCTGCAATACTTGTTTTACTATTTTCTCTCGCAAACAATCATCTTCCACACAATACGGTTAATCCTTTGTTACAGACAAGCCGGTGAGATTGACAACCTCACTTGTTTCGTTGGGGCAAAGTACTTTGGTTGTGTTGTGCGGGTTCCACGTTGGCGCCGGAATCTCTGGTGTTGCGCCGCACTACATCCCGCCGCCATCAACCTTCAACGTGCTTCTTGGCTCCTCCTGGTTCGATAAACATTGGTTTCTTTCTGAGGGAAAACTTGCTGCTGTGCGCATCATACCTTCCTCTTGGGGTTGCCCAACGAACGTGTGAAATACACGCCATCATCAACCTTCAACGTGCTTCTTGGCTCCTCCTGGTTCGATAAACCTTGGTTTCTTTCTGAGGGAAAACTTGCTGCTGTGCGCATCATACCTTCCTCTTGGGGTTGCCCAACGAACGTGTGAAATACACGCCATCAGGGGATCACCGGAGCTTCGCCGGCGATGGGTACTGCAGGGGTGCTACTCTGGCCAACATGCGAATTAGGGCTACAGGCGATGCCAGGAAGCGAGAGTAGGTGCGATAGACGCGTATGCTCACCCTGAAGCTCAAGGTGTGGTCGGCTCCGGCGAGGGTCGACGGAGACGACGGCGATTGGAGATTTCCCGGCGATGTGCTGCAGAAGGCACCGAAATTAAGCCGCTTCCTTGCTCCCCTTGATGCTCTGCTCCTCCCAGATGCTCCTTGAGTCCAGGCGCTCCTCCTGGACCACGCGTCGGAGGCTGGGGTGGCCTCCTCCGTCGGCTTCGTCTTCGACTCCGGCGACAGAGAGTGGATGAGCGGGAGAGATAGAGAGTGTCTGAGTAGCAATGGAGTGGAGGAAATGAACAAGGCGCGCACGGCGATGCTCTCCACCTATTTATAGGCCAAGGGAAGCTTCTAGCTGGTAAGGATTTCCTCGTCCGCGGATAAGCTCGGACGCGAGAGAGGTTGGGCGTGGTTCTGAGTGTCTGGCAACGTCCGGGGCAAGCTTATCGACGATGAGATCGTGGCCCTGCGGCTCCGCCGCGGCTGTCGAGCTCGGAGACGACGACGACGAAGACATTTCTCCACGCACGATTCTTGACGCACGCGAAACGGTATTTGGACGTGGGCTGGACTGCTCCTGGGCTTCAACGTGGGCTGCTGCTGGGTTGTAGAGGTGGTGCTGGTCCTGGGCTGCTGCTGGGCTGCACGGCCAGGTGAGCTTTCTCTCTTTTCTATTTTCTGTTTTTATTTTCTGTTTTGAATTTGTTAGTTGAATTCAAATTTGAATTCTGTTTTGTTTTGCAAGTTCTAAAACATTTGAATATCAATATCACTCGATAATAATGCTCACTGTATAATCTTGTTGTTTAAACAAATATTTAGTTTAGGATTTAATTGATATCTTGTGAGGCTTGAGTAAATATAAATGGTTTAGTTATTTATTTCAATTCCCTTTTTGATTTAGGAACCAGATATATTTAAATGATTTGAAATTTAGAACATGTGCATGGTGAACACATTTTATTTTCGCAGTGCTTAACCTTAGTGATCATTCACATATAATTTAATTATGGCTAGGGTTTAACAAATGGTAAAGGAAATGGAATTGGTTCATGATTTTATGTGAATGATAGTTCTTAAGTTTTAAGAAAAATGATTTGGATATTGGTTTCACTCTACTCACCAAATGACATCTAGTTCTAAAGTATGTATGGCTTGGCTTATACTTGTGATTCATGGTACACAAGTTAGGACATAATATTTTATGTGGATTGGATCCTATGTGAAAAGGTTTAGGGTTTTGGTAATGCTTCACTAGTTGAAGTATAAATAGGCATGAGGCATGGCAGGGTTCTTATAATCCAAAGTGATACTTGGATTGAAATGCAAAGGTGATCTAGGGTTTTAGTGGTGATCACTAATAGGATATGGCTCTCACCTCCAAGATTAAAGGTTGGTTTGAACAAGTAAGATTTAATACTACTCTAGTATTCTCTAGGATAGACATGGCTATGGTTAGCATCTATAATCTCTCTCACTTGTAATTGTCTTGGAATAGCTTAAGGTCCTACTCAAGAGAGGATGATATGATCCTCTGAATATATGGTTTGCCTAGGGATTCTACCTTGTATCTTATGTAGCTTGTTCTTCTGGAAATCTGATAAACCTGCATCTTATGGTATGCCTCCACCTCCTAGCTTCTTCATCTTGATTCTAGCTAATGCACATGGAGTGGCTCTATGTGTTTGTTCCCATGTATGATGGTACTTGATGATCAAATGGATGAAGGGTGTGACTCTATTTATAGGCTTGGGCAAGCTCTAATATCATGACACATAGGTGGTGACTCTTGTATTGGTTAGATGAGTAAGGTGCTTGGTTGTCATGCCCTTATCCATAGCAATCCTTTGAGCATGAGGTGGCATAGCTTGGAAAGCAAGTCATGTAGATATTTTCATTCTATGTGGAATAGAGATTATCCTCTCATATGATTTATTTTTGGATAGCCAAGTGGCTTTTGCTACTAAATATCTTGTGGGTGGTTTTATTATTGTTGATGAGTCACTATATCATATTTGATTGGATTTATATTATAATATTGGTCAAAAGGTTAAGGTTGAAGGTTATTCCTTAATTTTGGATAGTTGGGTTTGATTTTACCAAGGCATGGTCATATGAGTTTCAAAATACTCATAGTTAGTTTTATTCAAATAGTTTGAACTATAATTTGTAATGTAATTGGATTTAGTTTTATGATATTCCATATATTTAATAAGTTATGATTTAAATGAGAATGTGTAACCTTTATGCACTTTAGACCCTGTGATTTACCTTATTTATTAATAAGTTTAGAAGTGAATTAAATTACACACAAAAGTAGTTGCTAACTTTGAAGTGTTAATAAATTAGTGTTTGATTCTTAAAGAATATGTTGTTGTAAGGAATGTCATGTTGAGATCCTTTATAAGATCTTATAGTTGACCCTTACTTAAGGTGTTGTTTGTTGTAAACTAATTCCATTTGATCTAGCCCATAGATCAAATCATCTCTACCCAAAACAAGGTTTTAGCAAAGATCAAAGTGAAGTTTATAGCGCTTGACTTGATGATCTACTTCAATTCCAGCAAGTCAAGTGAAACTTCAGTTACTGTGGTAAGTTTTATTTGAAAGCGCGAAAATTCCCCGGATTTTCTATACATGAATGCAATGCACACTTTGATGTTCTCTCATTTTATTGCCTCTAAACCTGGGATATTACAATACATCTGTTTACCCTAGCCTTGTTTAGCCTCACATGATCAAACAGACAACATCATAACATAGTGATTGCTGAAGTGACAATCAAAATGAACATCATAACACAGTCATTGCTAAAGTGACAATTGAAGTGATTCATACAAGAGTTTGTATATTGATTTGGTTCTAATATGCATAACAACGGCCACTTTCTATTCACCAAAATCACAAACCATAAAACATATTATTTTGGGGAAGTGTTTGGGAAGGAGCAGGTCAGCACCGAGGAACACCACGAGGGCGTGTTGAACTGCCTATGCACCCAGCGGGGCGGAGTTCGAGGCGAGGATATGGCGATGGAGCTCGAGGCCTCGCTTCTTCAGATGCTCTCGCGCTCCCTCGCGCTCCATGCCGGCACCATGGAGCTGCAGCTCTCATCTGCATCAAAAAAAAATTATACCCATGGTTCAAAAAAGAAAAAGAACAATCTTATGCATCGACATTGCACCGACAGCTCACCTGCAAGTGATTCATCTGACAGAATTAGCCCAAGATACAACACACATACATATGGTGGAGAAGAACACACGAGTATTTTCGCAGCACCGCACTTGTGCTTTCTTTTCTCTTGTTCTAATCTCCACAACTCACAACCTGGTTACAAGGCTTTATATAGAAGCCCACGGATAAGCCACACAACTACTTGATCCTATTTTCTCTCCACTAGCTACACACGTACACACGATTGAGCACTACCAAGTCTGCATGTCAATCACTCGGAACTAGTCCACAACGGCACACACACACATGCTAATCCGTTTCTAGTTCTTACTGTATCTGCTCGCGACTTGGCTGCTGGTGCTCCACGCTATTCGGGTGCATGCAATGCAACTTCGTGACCACTAAACTCAGCAATAAAAAGATTAGTTCCAACAATCACCTCCCTAATCTTGTTATTTCATTCCTTCTCTTGAAGCCTATCATCATCGATATCATCGATGCAACAACTCGTAGACAGCCTCCATTGCCATCTTGTCACACCGATTTGTCGCCGTCGCCGTTGGCCCCAACGAGAGACGCACCTCCTACGCCTTCGCCACGAGCGTGCCGCCATGACACACTCGATGCCGCATGTTCGCCGCCGGTTCCGAACCTCGCCGGTGGCTCGCCTCCATGTTCACCACCGGTGCCGCAACTCGCCGGTGACTCGCCTCCATGTTGCCGCCGATGACGCACCTTGTCGACCACTCGGACATGGACGGTGAACTCTTCATGGCAATGGCCTCCGCACCTTGGCCATCACCTCCTTGTCGCCGGTGGCGCAACTTACCGGGCAGCACACCTTCCTCCATCGCTCGCGACGCAGCTCGACGATGATGAAGACCCCGACCTCGACGAACGAGGCTCTGATACCAAATGACAGAATTAGCCCAAGATACAACACACATACATATGGTGGAGAAGAACACACGAGTATTTTCGCAGCACCGCACTTGTGCTTTCTTTTCTCTTGTTCTAATCTCCACAACTCACAACCTGGTTACAAGGCTTTATATAGAAGCCCACGGATCAGCCACACAACTACTTGATCCTATTTTCTCTCCACTAGCTACACACGTACACACGATTGAGAACTACCAAGTCTGCATGTCAATCACTCGGAACTAGTCCACAACGGCACACACACACATGCTAATCCGTTTCTAGTTCTTACTGTATCTGCTCGCGACTTGGCTGCTGGTGCTCCACGCTGCTCGGGTGCATGCAATGCAACTTCTTGACCACTAAACTCAGCGCTAATAAAAAGATTAGTTCCAACATCATCAACATCTCTTTGGAGGCCATCATGTCACCCAATCTTGTAGGACCTAATGGAGAAGTTCGCCCTGAACATGAACCCGTCATGTATAATCCTGCCGAAAATGAACATGTCGATGAGCATGCTTTATGTCAGCATGAATCAACAAAATACAAATTCAACACTGCTTTTAGCACTCACTATCCATGAAATAAATTGACAGTTCAATATAGGAAATAGTACCAGTAGCTAATTTCCTCTCCAGAATTTGAGCAGACGAACACAAGAGGTACATCAACTTCAGAGAAATTCTTGGGCTGGTGCATGGAGGAATTGGGGCTTACCAAGTACGAGAGGGACGAAGAGGAGGGAAGACCGCTGGTCTATCTTCACCTGTTCGCCCTCGTGGACGATCCCTAGATGCGGGATGCGCCCTGGTTGCCGCCGCTGCCAATGAAGTCGGTTCGGGCGAGCATGATGCGCCACACACCGGGAGCAGCACGAGCCGCCATGGCACCTAGGCGTGGTCTAGCGCGATAGCTGTCGCTGGGAAGGAGACTCCATGTCAAGGCCTCTCATGCTCCTCACATGGGACAGAGATATTGAGGAGGCGGATACGAGCCCGCGCTGGTAGCTGGCGGCGGAGGACATGGCCGGAATTGACCGGGATCTGAAGGAAATTGGCTACGGCGGCTATGGTTTGAGGAGAGGAGGAGCTGCGTCCCTCTTTTCGCGTCGCCCCCATGAGGTCATGCCGCCACCCCCGAGGTCTCGTTGCCACCCCGGAGTCGAGGACGAGGGTGATGTTGCCGCCTGTTGGACCTCCTCCTCCAAATCCAATCCTTCTCTCTTCCACCGCGTGCCGCCACACCACGGGAGAGAGACAAGGAAAAGAGAGGAGGGGAAGTAGAGAGGTAGGGTTTCTGGAGTGCTGTGTAGGGGCCTCGCTGCCCACGACCATGCCGTCGTTGTAGCGAAGGTACCCGGCGGCGCATCGCCGTGCGCCACGTGCGTCCGGCCTGGAGAGGGGAGGGAGGAAATAAGAGGCGAAAAGTCGATTTTGTCCCTGAACCAACCACCGCGCGGCCACGCAGTAAAAAAGCAGGCCCTCTCACAAACGGACGGCGCGGACTTTTACTGCGACGATCGAACGGCTGAGGGGACGCCATACCGAAACGGACGCCCAGGATCGCGCCACGTCCTCCGATCGAACGGTGCGGACGGGAGGTTGCCTGGATCTGGATGGAGCTCCTACCGTGCAGCAATGTTATCTTTAGATGCATTTGGCACTTCCATCCGTTTATATCTACAAAAATGATAAGGGCATATACAATAGGGTGATGTCAGTCTTCTCCTAACTAAGCCACGTAGTATTTTTTCTTAGTTAGAAGAGAGAGAAATAAGAAAGAGAATGTTGTCTTAGTTAAGAGATCATCTCTTTGAAAATAAGAGAAGGCTAGTTTATGCGTTGTGCAATATGTCTTCCCTTAGCAAATCAATTTCATACTTGAAATTAGTTATTTATTATTAATTGTTAGGGATGACAATAAGAGATAATTCATTGTATGACTTATATCTACGGTTTTTTCTAGATGATATGGACGGCTAAAAGAAGACATGCCTTCTCTACCATTGTACATTCCTTAAGCATCATTTGTTTGCCTATTTAAACCCGCTAACTTCACTACCTAAATACGCAGGAAATATCATCTACCTTCATCATGACCTTCACCTATTGCACACCTCGTCCCTTTTATCATATTATCAAAAAAAAAAACGCTAAATTAAACAAGTCAAGATGGTTTGGCTAGTGTGTTACCAATGAGGGCACGCATGACCGGAGATAACCTTCACTACTATGGTCACCTCACCCATGACGGGATAACCGGTGCCCACCACGGAGGCGCAGGTTCGGCCGATAGCCCGGTGCCCATACAATTGCATGTTGATGGAGTTCCTTTTCTAGTTTGGCTAGTGTGTTAGTAATGAGGCCACTCGGAGATGAGCGGTGCCCACCATGCTAGCGGAAGGTTCGGCCGATTTCCCTATGCATGTATACCACTGCAACCCGGCGCCCAATGTGATGTGCATGCATGGTAATTGTTTTTTCCCGCCGGCTGCTCGCAATCCGCTCGTGTCTTTCTCAAACAACACGTGCGGTCACCCATCTTTACTAGCGGCACGACACTGCAGTTGGTCATTCTCTCAGAGTGCCCAACCACCGGCCAGCGAGCTACTCTCTTTCGCTTGGACCATGGGGGTAAGTATCGATGCGGCACGGCGGCGGTGGTAGCAGATGCGCCATGGCTACCCCTGAAGATTTTGTTCTTGCTTGGGTGGTAAATTGATGAATTAAGTGGGATGGGCCTGGCAATGGCGACGTGTGCAACCCGTGACCACTTACAGGCCTAGCCTCTATTATATCCCGCATGTTGCTTTTAATATATAATAGATATGCAAAAAAGTTAAATTCGCACGCTAAGGATCAACAAGCTATGATATGTGAGGGATGTTGACAAGGATAACCGTTGGTGGAATTTTGTGAGAAAAAAGAACAGGGTGAGATTGACAGCGTGTCCGCATGGATAAGGAGCGGGGAAGAAAACATTTGACCGCTGAAATAAATAGGTTAGCCATCTTTCTCAAACAGTTTCATATTCTTTCCGTATTTCCAGCCTTGTTATTAGGGGAAGTGTTGACATGTACGGAGTATCTTTTATCGGCCTTCTTCAACAGTTCGGATTTTGGGGTGAAATGGCTAGGTCGTCAATTTAATATTGACAAAGAAATGTACTTTGTTGAATCTTGCGGCGCAAATGTGGGTCACTCAGCTAGTTACTACTCTTGAGAGAGTGTTCGGCTGTTCGCGGAACACGGCAAAGGACTCTTCCCGTAGTGATATTCACATGGAAGAAATCGCCGATAATTCTCAGCATACAAGTACCACTAGTAGTCAAGATTTGTCTAGTGGCATGGTGGATGCCGACTTAAACTGTATGAGGCCGCGGGCGAGACACGCTAGGTACGCTTGGTTGCATTGACGAATGAGGGCACCCATGATTGGAGATAGCCATCACTACTATGGTCGGCTCACAACGGTGGCGGAAGATTCAAGGTTCGGCTTGTTAGATGTATATATCTGTATATTGTAGTTTCTCCATATGTTAGAAGGCTTTCTGCATATGTGCACCTGTACATGTACTATATATTATGGCCTTTGGCCCCCTGGTAATACAACAAGTATATTCTCTAACATGGTATCAGAGCAAAATTGATCCTTCTGAAGACTTGTTCCCGGCCGTCCCACCGCCGGCTTCTCCCCGACTCGATCGCTCCTCTGCTCCGCGCGTGGTCGCCCCGATCTCGCCCCACAGCGTGGCCGCCCCGATCTCGATCCCCCGCGCGTGGCCGATCTCCTCCGGCCCGCTCCCCGATCGGCTCCCCCGCTTCTCTGCAAGATCGCACGTGGCCGATCTCCTCCGGCCCGCTCCCCAGCTTCTCTTCTCTGCAAGATCACGCGTGGCCGATCTCTTCTCTGCAAGATCGCTCGGCCGCCTCCAGCCCCGCCCGCTCGCCCGCTTCTCTGCAAGATCCTCCGGCTCCTGCCCATCAGCGCTCCCTTCGCGCGCGTGCTCGCTCGCGAATCGCGCGTGGCCGCGATCTGCTCGATCCGCGCGTCTTCCGCGGCCCTTGCGCGTCCTCCAGGCCCGTCCGCGATCTGCGCGTCCGCCAGGCCCGTCCGTACCGCCCCGGGTTGCTCTGCTCGCCTGCTTCCCATCCGTGCTGTGCTGCCGGCTCGTTTCCCGTCCCGTTTCCTGTCTATTTCCGCAGTTGACTTCGATCTAAGAAAAAAAATCGAAAAAAAAATTCAAAAAAAAAAATTACTGTCGTCGGCTGTAGTTATCCGATGTCTTCTTCCGCTGATCCCGCCTTATCTTTCGGCCTCCCTTCGGTACTTGGTATTTGTCCGCTGCCTCCGTGTATGACGGCTAGCCATTCTTCGTCGCCGTTTGCGGCCTCTTCACGCGGCTCTGCTCGCGCTTCACCGACTCCATCTACGTCGGCTCGTCGCTCTACATCGAATTTTACGGCCTCTTCATGCGGCTCTGCCCGCGCTTCGCCGACTTCGTCTACGTCGGCCCGCCGCTCTACATCGACTTTTGCGGCCTCTTCCCGCGGTTCTAGCCGCGCCTCGTCGACTCCGTCTACGTCGGCCTGCCGCTCTACATCGACTTTCGCGGCCTCTTCACGTGGTTATGACCGCGCTTTCCCGACTCTGTCTTCATCGGCGTGTTGCTCTCCGTCGCCCCCTTTGGTGGCCTCTGTGCGTGTGGGTGATAGCTCCTCGTCGGCACCTGATTGTACGTCGACCTCTCCAGTCACGCCCCTCTCTGCGCATGAGATAGCGCAGCTTCACTGCCTGCTTGATGCTTGGGAATCCAGTTTACATCAGCAGCCTCGCGGTCCGAGTCTCCGCTCTCGTCCTCACTGCACCTACTGTGGCAAGGTTGGCCACACTTCCTCCACCTGCTGGACGCGGGATCCCAGTTTACGTCAGCAGTTCCAGGATCGTCAGCAGGCTGGCTCTTCAGGATCTTCTGCAGTTGCACTCTCTGATCAGGACATTCTCAGGGGTCTTCGTGGTCTGCTCGCTACTACAGAATCTTCCTCGTCGGGCGCTGCTAGTTCTGTGACTAGCTCTTCTGGCACTGCGCGACCACCACTTTCTACACAGTCAGGTACGTCCCCGTGGTATCTGGATTCTGGAGCTTCCTTTCATATGACCTCTGAGTCTTCTATTCTGTCTGCTCTTCGGTCTCTTATTTTTCCTGTCCGTGTTGTCACGGCTGATGGTACCTCTATTCCTGTTTCTAGTAGAGGCACTCTTTCTACTCCCTCTTTCTCTGTCCCTGATGTTTCTCATGTTCCTCGCCTTCAGATGAACCTTTTCTCTGCTAGCCAGCTCACCGATTCTGGTTGTCGCGTCATTCTTGACGCTGAGTCTTGTGCGGTTCAGGATCGTCGCACACAGGCCCTAGTTGGAGCTGCCCCTCGTAGCCGTAAGTCTCCGGGGCTTTGGGAGTTAGACTGGCTTCGTGTTCCTTCCGCTTCATCTGCCAGTTCTCCTCCGGTTGTTGCCTCTGTCACCGGCTCTTTTCAGCAGTGGCATCATCGTCTTGGTCACCTTTGTGACTCTCGCCTGTCATCTTTGGTTCATCGTGGCCTCCTGGGGTCTGTCTCTGGAGATGGGTCGTTACACTGTCAAGGTTGTAGGTTAGGCAAACAGATTCAGCTTCCCTATCCTACTAGTGTGTCTGTCTCTCAGCGACCGTTCGATTTAGTCCATTCGGATGTTTGGGGTCCGGCTCCCTTCGCTTCGAAAGGGGGCCATCGATACTATATCTTATTCATTGATGATTTTTCACGGTACACCTGGGTGTTTTTCATGCGCTCTCGCAGTGAGGTGCTCTCTATTTATCAGCGTTTTGCGGCCATAGTCCGCACTCAGTATTCCTCACCCATTCACGTGTTCCGTGCTGATTCTGCTGGTGAGTATATCTCCCAGCACCTTCGTGGTGTCCTTGGCCGAGGAGGGCACCCTCGCTCAGTTTTCTTGTCCCGGCGCGCATGCTCAAAATGGCGTCGCCGAGCGTAAGCATCGTCATCTTCTTGAGACCACCCGTGCTATGATGATTGCTTCTTCTCTTCCGCCACATTTCCGGGCTGAGGCTGTCGCTACGTCGGCCCACCTCATTAACATTCAACCTTCCGCTGCTCTACGGGGTGGCATTCCTCTCGAGCGTCTCTCCGGTGTTTCTCCGGACTACTCGACTCTCCGTTCATTTGGTTGCGTCTCGCTATGTCCTTCCGCCTCCTCGCGAACGCACCAAACTCACCGCTCGGTCCGTTGAGTGTGTTTTTCTCGGATACGATGCTTGAGCATAAGGGCTATCGCTGTTGGGACCCCGTTGGTCGTCGGATGCGCATCTCTCGTGACGTCACGTTTGATGAGACGCGTCCCTTCTATCCTCGCCCCACCTCGGGTACTTACCCGGTGATGATATCTCTTTTCTTCTTTTTCCGGATGCACCCCCTGCTGTCCCTCCTCCCCTCCCTCATACTTCTGATGCGCCCCCTTCGGCGCCATCCTCTCGTTCGTCTAGTCCACCTAGTACTCCTCGTTCTCCGGCTTCGGCTCCTTCCGATGCTGTCTCTTCTTCCTCTTCTTCGATGACTTGTCTTCCGCAGATGAGCTTCCCCTTCACGGCCTGTTCGTCGGCGTCGTGCTCCGGTTCGTTACTCTCCTAGTCGGTATGGTCTCTCCGTCGTTTCCGAGCCGACTTCTTATCGGGATGCCGAGCGTCATCCTGAATGGCAGCTTGCCATGGCTGAGGAGATCGCTGCGCTTGAGCGCACTGGCACTTGGGATCTTGTTTCTCCCCCTTCTGGTGTTCGTCCCATCACATGTAAGTGGGTCTATAAAATTAAGACTCGCTCTGATGGATCTCTTGAGCGCTATAAATCGCGTCTTGTGGCTCGTGGTTTTCAGCAGGAGCACGGCCGTGACTATGATGAGACTTTTGCCCCTGTGGCTCATATGACTACTGTGCGTACCCTTCTTCTTGTTGCTTCTGTTCGCCGCTGGTCTGTCTCCCAGCTTGATGTTCAGAATGCTTTTTTTAATGGCGAGTTGAGTGAGGAGGTTTACATGCAGCCTCCTCCTGGGTATTCTGTTCCCGATGGGATGGTTTGTCGTCTTCGACGTTCTCTCTATGGTCTCAAACAGGGCCCTCGTGCCTGGTTTGAGCGCTTCGCCTCTGTGGTGACTGCTGCTGGTTTCTCTCCTACTTTTCATGATCCAGCACTTTCCGTTCACACTTTTCCTCGTGGACGTACTCTTCTTCTTCTCTATGTTGATGATATGATCATTACTGGTGATGATCCTGAGTATATTGCCTTCGTCAAGGCTCGTCTTCGCGATCAGTTTCTTATGACTGATCTGGTTCTCTTCGCTATTTTCTTGGTATTGAGGTTTCCTCCACTTCTGATGGCTTTTCTATCTCTCAGGAAAAGTACATTCAGGATCTTCTTGCTCGTGCTGCTCTTGGGGATGAGCGCACGGTTGATACTCCTATGGAGCTTAATGTTAAGCTTCGTCCCTACGATGGTGATCCTCTTCCTGATCCCACTCGTTATCGCCATCTTGTTGGGAGTCTTGTTTATCTTGTTGTCACTCGTCCTGATATTTCTTATCTTGTTCATATTCTGAGTCAGTTTGTCTGAGCTCCTACCACTGTTCACTATAGTCATCTCCTCCGTGTTCTTTGTTACCTTCGTGGCACGATCACTCGTCGCCTTTTCTTTCCCCGTTCCAGCTCTCTCCAGCTCCAGTGCTACTCGGATGCTACGTGGGCGAGTGATCCTACAGATCGTCGTTCCTTTTCTGCTTACTGTGTGTTTCTTGGTGGTTCGCTTGTTGCTTGGAAGACAAAGAAACAGGTAGCAGTTTCTCGTTCGAGTGTTGAGGCTGAGTTGCGGGTTATGGCTTTGTTGATTGCTGAGGTGACCTGGTTACGGTGGTTGCTTGCAGATTTTGGGGTCTCTGTTACGACACTCACTCCACTTTTGTCTGACAGTACATATGCTATCGCATGTGCACGTGATCCGGTCAAGCATGAGCTGACCAAGCATATTGGTGTTGATGCTTTTTACACACGTGCTCGGGTGCGGGATGATGTTGTTGCGGTTCATTATGTGCCTTCAGATTTGCGGTTGGCGGATTTCTTTACGAAGGCACGGACTCGAGCGCAGCATGATTTCTTACTCTCCAAACTCGGTGTTGTGGATCCACCATGAGTTTGAGGGGTGTTAGATGTATATATCTGTATATTGTAGTTTCCCCATATGTTAGGGGGCTTTCTGCATATGTGCACCTGTACATGTACTATATATTGTGGCCTTTGGCCCCCTGGTAATACAACAAGTATATTCCCTAACACGGCTGATCGCCCGGTGTCCGTACTACTGCGATGAAGTTCCTTTCCTTGCTTAGCTAGTGTGTTAGCGGCGAGGCCACCCATAACAATCTATGTGCGCTCAACAATATTTTTTTCATGTATATATCAACAACCTATGTGTGTCCGTATAGTTTCATGAAAAATCGATATTTTGTGTGGCTGACGCTAAAAAATACAAAACATGTCTTACAAAAAGATTTATTTTTAGCACCAAATTTTTTTATTTTTACACACACCCCAAATGATAAGTCAGTTTTTCTTGGAACGACTTTGTACGCACGTTGCATGCGAAGATGTACAAGTGAATTATTTTTGTTTATTTTTTGATATTTTAAAATATATTAAATATGCATTTCAAAATAAAAAGAGCATATGCACCCAAGAGCCAAACCATCACTCTCGTGACTTATATTTTTTTTAGTAAAGTCAAGCTAAGTAAAATTTGATCAAACTTTAAAAAAACTATCAAGAACACCGATAGTATATAGATATCATACCTAATTATTTGGTCAAACTTTGTGTAGTTTGACTTTTAGAAAATATATAAACCTTATTATTGAAACAGAGGATCACCAAATTGGCACGCTAAGGATCAACGAGCTATGATGCGTGAGAGACGTTGACGGCTCAACGAGCTACGATCTGTGAGAGACGTTGGCACGGACACACTCTATTAGACTTTACTTTTGGTGCATAATTTTGGGCGAAAAAAAATTGGGGTTGAGAACGACAGCGTGCATGGATAAGGAGTGCGGGGAGAAAACACTTGATCAGATAACAATTAGAATATGACAAACATTTGACCGTTGAAATATACATTAGCGGCCTCTCTCCAGCAGTGATTCAGTATGGTTTCAGAGATAGTAAATCGTTTCAATTTCAAGATCTAGAGCACCAACGCATCCAGCATTTAAGGTCTTTCGAAAAGCTACAGTATCCTCGTATTTTCAGCTTTGATGTAAGAAGAAGTGTTCATATGTATACTTTACCTGTCTTTTTTTAATAGTTCAGACTTTGAGTGAACTAGCTAGCTCATCAATTTAATATTGACAAAGAATCAATACTACTAGGAAGGTCACTCAGCTGGTTACTACAGTACTATAGAGAGTGTTCGCGGAACACGGCGGATTTTTCGGTATTGATATTCACACGGAAGAAATCGCCGACAATTCTCAGTATGCAAGTGGTAGTCAAGATTTGTGTAGTGGCATGGTGGATGCCGACTTCAACCGTATCTCGTAGAAAATGTAATGATGCCGCGGGTGAGACACGGTAGGTACAATTAGTGGCATTGAATAAGTTAGTTGGAAAGCTGAGCGTTGAGATTTCTTCAATGCACTGCCTAAATTGGAATAATAATATAGTATTCCCCGTATTTTGGTAATACACTTGAGCAAGTGTGCTATACTGTATAATACTACTATAAGTATGTAATCGACTGTGTAGGCTGTAGTGTATGCACGTCTTTGGTCTTGCTCGATGGAAGCAGAAAGCAGCCCAGCTCCGCTCGCCATGGAGGTAGAAACTAGTACCCCAGCCCCGCAGCAGCAGCCGCCGCTCCACCGCAACCCGCTCGCCATCGTCAATATCGTGATGATCGGCATCGGCGCTGTGGCCGGCCCGCTCATCCTCCGCTCCTACTTCGTCCACGGCGGTAGCCGCAAGTGGCTCTCCAGCTTCCTCCAGACATCCGGATGGCCCCTTCTCCTCCCTCATCTCATCTTCCGCCGCCGCAAAGACTGTTGCTCGCCTCTTTTCCTATTGCCTCCTTGGCTCCTCGCCGTGTCGGCCGCCTTGGGTGTCGGGATCGGGCTCAGCGATTTCCTCTACGCCTACGGCCTCGCCGACCTCCCGGTGTCCACCTCCTCCATTCTAATCTCCACGCAGCTCGTCTTCACGGCCTTCTTCGCGCTGGTCGTCGTACGCCAGCGCTTCACCGCATTCTCCATTAACGCCGTCGTGCTGCTCACGGTCGGCGCCGCCATGCTGGGGATGAACGGCGCCGGATCCGACCGCCCGGAGGGGGTGTCGCGTGCCGCGTACTATGTTGGCTTCGCCATGACGATCGGCTCGGCGGCCACGTACGGCCTCGTGCTGCCCCTCATGGAGCTCAGCCAGGCTCGGCTCGCTGCCGCTGGCAGGTCGGCCGGCTCGTACAGTCTCGTCTTGGAGATGCAGGTCGTCATCGGCATCGGCGCAACCGTTTTCTGCATCATCGGGATGATCGTCAACAAGGATTTCCAAGTACGTAGTCAACCTTGCATATATTGTCAACTGCACTGCAGGAAGCATACATGGATGGCCAGAGTCACAGGAGACAACAAAAAACCCGGAGGAGTACATGATACTGTCTGTTTCCGTGTCGGTACAGCACCCCTCGTGGGTATAGTTATGAAGTATACAAGTCACCAAGATGTCGATGCACTTAAATAGCGCGCGTATATCATTGCATGCCACAAGTATATACATGATCGTCACGCTCTTAACTATGCATGATCCCCATGGGTGTGGTCCCAGTATCCCATGATGGGCTCACCCGCCAAAAACTCAAAATTCACAAGTTTTTATAAATAAATATATATCTTCCACTCTAGCTATTAATTCTATTGATTTTTCTTCCCATCCATTGAAAAAGATCATGATTACTTTATTCCACTCTGGGAATTTTGAATGATTTACTACTCGGGACATGTATCTATTTATCTATATATTATCTATTACTACCTTCATTCTATAATATAAGCCATTTTGGTAAAATAGTTTGCTAAAACGGCTTGTATTATGGAACAGAGTGGTATACACTAAAATCAATATACAAGTCTATCATTTAATGTTTTCACAAAAAAGGTCTATCATTTGAATTACATGTAATAGTTACATATAATAATGATTATTATGACTTAAATTAGCAACAGATAAATACTCATATAACTGCGTAACCTAGCTCCGCTGACATGGTCTCTTGCATGACAGAACGTATAAAATATGGAGAATTGGAAACTACCGAACCAGAGAAGATGTAAAAAAACGAAACAGATCTATAGAGTTGTTTACAATTTAAATTATATTACCGTGTCAAAAACATATCTTCACACGGAGTCACTCTATTCGCGTCCATTAAAGAAAAGAAAAGGCATACTCTACTAAGCTTAGAACGTGGTGGCTCGGTAGTAATGACTGGATATTTATAAAATATAAACTGGCCAATACGTTTGATTATCTCTCTCAGCAAAAGGTTGAGGATGATGATCCACTCCATGCATGGAGATTGCTCGCACGAGCAAGCACAAAGAATTCGTGCATACTCCCCCCTTCATAAAATTGGATGCCTATATAATTTTTAGTTAAAGTTAATTTTAAAAGTTTGATCAACTATATAGAAATAATTATCAATAGCTCCAATACCAAATGCACACGATATGAAAATAAATTTCATGATGATTCCAACAATATTAATTTAACATTATAAAATGTTGACACTTTTTATATAGTTAATCAAACTTCAAAATATTTGATTTGCCCAAAAACTGTAGGCATCTTATTTTGGGAACAAATGGAGTATATATATGCAATAGAGAGCCTAGAGCTAGATACTGCTTATACATGCATATGTGTATACTCCATCATTTTGACGTTCTTGTCTCACCGGCGCGTCTTTGTCATGCGGCCTGCGCACGGCAAAGAAATCTTTACCGTGCGATGGTACGAAACTACACGGCAAAGAATGGCCGCATGGCAAAGAATGAAGAAAAACGTACGACACAGACCTCTGGATGGCAAAGACCCCTCAGGAAGCACGGTAAAGAAAATATCGACGGCAAAACCGTATCAAGGTGCACGACAAAGTCGCCGAACACGGCAAAGCACAAAAGGCATCGCTGTGCACGCCTTTGCCTAGTGTTTTTAACAAACGCACCGCAAAGAAGCCTTTGCCTAGTGTAAGCGCACGGCAAAGAGGTTAAAACTGGATTTCTTCTCAGCTCAAAAGACGTGGTGTGGTATAGTTATCAATAAACGAACACTTAGTCCAGTGGCAAGGTTACACGCTTTCTCTACTATGTGTTCTAGGTTCAAATCCCAGACCGGCCAGTTTAGGGCCTTTTTTTTAGATAAAACATGTTTGACACACATCAAAGTCTTTATCAGACATATAGGGCCCTTTGCCGTGCAAATAGTTGCACAGCAAAGGCTTGTTTTCCCGTAGTGTCTGAAGCATCAGCTTATGTCAATATATCTGTTTTTGATTAATGCCTTCTCAGTATCTCAAATGAGATATGACAAATTAAACCATTCAATAGGTGTGTGTATTTTATGGCTACTATACATAGATGAAAATAAAATTACTTATAGTTGTGAAATTTTAAATATTATAAAAAAAATATAAGTGAGAAATTTATGGTTAATCCTAGAACATCATTTTACAAATACTACAACCTTCAATGGAGGCTATATATCTATATATTATTTAAAGATTTGTAAAGATACTATTATAATTAATTATTTGCTTCAAGTGATGCTTAATTAGACACGGTTCATAATCGAAATGGCAAATTTTGAGTATTGACTGGATCACAAATACTTGGAGCAAATAAGGTGAATCTGATTTAAGAAATAGTAAAAAATAGTAAACCTTTATGAAGGATGTACAACTACAGATTTTTCATTTTTATATATAGTCTAGCTTAATTTACTATTTCAAGTGATGTTTAATTAGACACAGTTCAAAGCCAAATGGAAAATTAGGAGAATCGGCCGGACCACAAATTATTAGCGAAAACGGATTTTTGTACGTTTACCATAGAGTCATCATAATATGGTACAAAACTATGCATGTGAATGAGATTTTAGAACAAACGGGTCGAAGTGTGGAATATCACGCAGTGAAAACAGATAAAATTAAGACTACCTTCGATTCAATATATGTCGAATTCTAGAATATCGCAGAGATAAAAAAATAGTATCATTAAATTTTTGAACAAAAATCATTTATTTATGTTTGTTTTTTCTATTATATTTAAAAAAATCAAAGGTACATCTTGAAGATGGTGTCCGCCTAAAATATATATGGCATATTTGAGAACACCTAGAACATCAAGTAGCCCATAATCAAGAGAGTAAATGAGTTAAGACATTTCTTAGGACAATTTTTTATTTACTATTCTATCAATTTTTTTTTGTTATTGCACAATATTTATCTAATCTTCAAATGGTTATACAAGTGAATTAGCAGCACCTAGTAGTCCCTAACAATAATTAAAAAAAGGATCTCTGACCTTATAATAATACGTGTACCGAGGTAGTAGCACCTAGATGTCCAGGCACCTAACGGTGTATGATTGCATGCTAGATCCATGCATGATCCTAAGGATCTGAATCATGCATGAGCCTCATTTCCTCATGGGTCGTCCGCGTGTGTCAAGATGAGCCCGCCCGTCCGTAAAAATCATGTTCATCTACTTATCAAGATGTAGATGACGTCCTCTCCACTTCACAAACATAACCTTCCAATCTAGCTACTAATTATGTTTACTCTTTCTTACCATCCATCTCAAAAACATCATGATAATTTTTATCTTTGTAAAAAACATGGCATCAAAATTCTCCTTGTTTACAAATTCTGAACTATTCTACTACTCGGGATGGAAGGGAGTGTTAGACTGATAAGAATGAATATTAATCAAGTGTGCAAGAATCTCAGCAATTAGTTATCTTTTTTAAAAAAATCAATACCATACATATTTATTGTATCAAGTAGTACATAATAGTGATACACAATTTTCTTTAGCGATTAGAAATATAGAATCTAAAAGAAATAAGCAAATCTTCGATGTCTTTAAATTCTTTCTATTTGGCCTTAAGACACCCGAGGGTCGGCGGGTGTAAGGAATATGTGGCTATGAGAATCCTTAGCTTTCATGCTTAAAACTTATGTACAGAGTGTGTTTGGTGAGTCGGGTGCAAAGGATTCTTTCACACGAGGCAAGATAATGTCATACTTTTAGTTCATGCAAGTTGCACGTGGTTCATATAGTAGAATTTGGTGCAATTTTCCATATTCAACATACTTTCTAATCCAATGATTATACATTTATATTTTACTTTTGTTGAACATGAACTTGATTGGAAGAAGTTAAGGATTGTGTCACAATGCAGGCTATCCCACGCGAAGCCCAGGAGTTTGGCCTTGGCCAACTGGGCTACTACTCTTTGTTGGTTGGAGCCGCCATTGTTTTCCAGTTCTTCTTCCTTGGCATAATTGGTGCTATCTTCTATGGCTCAGCGCTTCTCGCTGGTGTCATCATGACCTTGCTCATATCAGTTACGGAGGTGTTCGCGGTCATATTTTTCCATGAGCATTTCAATGGCACCAAAGGAGTCGCTCTCGGCCTCTCACTATGGGGTTTCGTTTCGTACTTCTATGGCGAGATCCAGACAAATGCAAAACAATCTGACATACCACCGATTACAGAGCATTTCGCCGTTTAAACCATAGTATATATTTTTCCATATTGAGTGCATTTCTCGTGTAATTTGTACACTAGCCGACATACATACTCAGCGTGAGCTTCCTGGATTTGTTTGTCATCAAACCTTGTGACAGAGTTTCATCCACAACTTATTTTTTGCGATTGACTCTATTTTCAATGAAACATAGATATATTACCTGTTGTAATGTGTGGATTGTTAATGAAATGTGATATCAACATATTTTTAGTCTATTTCATGTGTGTGTATATATGTACATTATTTTACACATGTGTCAAATACAATAGGCGGTATACAAGCAGCAACTGTGTGTTGCCAAGACATGCAAACTATAATTGCAATGCTTCAACTTTTGGTGGACAGATCAAAACATAATTCAGAAAAGAGACAATAGACTGTGTAGAAAGCAAAGGGGACAAGGTATGATGAGATGAGATGTCACCTCAACAATTATGCTGGGAGTAGGAGTTGCTGCACTTCGAGGAGTTAGCACAGGACAGGTTGGCACACCAGAAATTTTGACCGAAAGGTGCATCGAGCATGGGCTGCCGAGAATTAGGTATCCTTCGAAAAGGGGCTGCACACTAGCTTCAGGTTGAGAATGTCTATCTCGTACATGGGTCTTCCCTTCTACGACTGAGTGGTAAAAATAGTTGCATTGACCATCCCACCTTCTCTTCATTACTTTCATTTTCCTAGCCAGGGCATCCATCCTACAATTCTACAAATCAGTTCGGCATTACATGCCCTAAGCCTGGTATTCTCCATTTCCATTTCCTCTTGAAGGCGCAACATCCCCGGTGGCGCGGGATCTTGGTAGGGGATGCTCGGCCTCAGGCTCCGAGACCGGCACGTCCAGGCGGTGTTTGGCATCTGCAGCGCCCCCCCCCCCTTGATGTCATCTTCAGCGGCCACCAGCAAGCTCCTTTCTCGCCGTGTCGGGGTGGGCTGGAGGCTGACCGGCGAGGTTCGACAGGCATCTGCAGCTTGGGGTGCCAGATCTGGTTGGCGCCCTAGTCTGGCCCGCCGGCTTCCATCGGTAGTGAGGATAGTGGCTCATGCGCACTGGTGACGCCACCGTTATGTTTGGAGGCGCTTCATCAAGCGAGATTCCTTTTCCCACCCCTGCGTGCAAATCGGCGGCAGAGGATCCCCCTTCCCTCCAAACAGGGGCGTTGGATGACGTGGCGGGCCCGTTTGTACCTCGGCCGTTGTTGGGCCTAGATGCATTCGCCAGCCCACCGCCCCCCAAGGCTGCTCACGGTGCTGGGCCTGGCAATGCTGTCGGACCGGATGGCCAAAGTGGTGTTGGGCTGGGAGCGCTGGCAGTGTTACAGGGCCATGAGCCCTTCCTCTCCACTCCTTCTTCGCCGTATGGTGCTAGGAGTGAGGACAATAGCGACGACGAGGTGCTGTACAGCGAGATTGTGGCAGACCCACCGCCATCTCGGGATGGCACAGTGGCGCCCCTAGTGTCGCCCCTCCGTCGGTCTGCCGTTTCGCCTCACCATCGTTGGTGTTTCAGAGGGCGCGACAAACACCGGTCCTCAGGACGTTGGTTCCTTTGGCGCGACCAAGGACGCTGGGGGAGTTCCTCGAAGCTGCAAAGTCGCGCTCAGATGCTCTCCTCCAAACCCCAGCTGTAAGGAGGAGGTCGGTGGAGCTAAACTTCCAACCACGCCGTAGCTCGCGGATCGCAAAGAAACCGGGCGGGATGAACGCTGAGATGAAGGCGCTGCGTAATCTGATGCACAAGCTTGGCCTACTCTCCGGGGATGAGGCACCGTTAGAGGCTGCCCTTGATGCTTATCACAAGATGCCCTTGACGGATGACATGATCGAGGCTATCGCGGAGTTTTACGGATGGACGCTATCCTCGATCAGAGGCTGCTCCCCGCCGATGTTGGGGATGTCGGGTGGTCGCCTCGTGGAGGCATGACCCTGACATGGGTTGCTCGGGTGTTGTTTGATCGCTCTAATATTATACGAACCTAAGATGATGGTGGCCAATGTGCGAGGCCTTAATGATCGCGCAAGGCGTACGGGTGTTAGGAGTGTAGTAGGTACCACGGGTGCATCTATTGTCTGTCTCCAGGAGACAAAGCTACCAGTTGTATTCCCTTCCATTGTTATGATAGCGCTAGGCGCGGACTTTGATGCGTACTTCTGCTTGCATGCGTCTGGTACCCGGGGTGGGGTGATTGTGGCCTGGATAAGCAGGGTGGTGCAGCTCGATAGCGCCCACATAGGTGCTAATAGTATCACTGCTAGGGTGGTACCTTAGGAGGGGAACCATGGTGGTGGCTAACCTGTGTTTACGGGCCACAGGCGGAGGCTGATAAGATCGCCTTCCTGGATGAGCTTCGCGATATTCGCGGTACCCACCAAGGCCCATGGGCGCTTTGTGGGGACTTCAACATGATCTACCGGGCGGAGGACAAGAACAACGGTAATCTAAACCGTAGGATGATGGGCATATTTCGCCGCTTCTTGAACGACTGCAAGCTGAAGGAGATCTACCTGCATGGTCGATGTTACACATGGTCGAACGAACGTGAAACCCCTACTCTAGTTTGGCTTGACCGGGTGTTTGTCACGGTGGCTTGGGAGGAGCTCCATAGTAGCTGCAGCTTGCGCTGCTTGGCGACGGTTGTGGCATATCATTGCCCCCTCCTCCTTGACTGTACCACACAGTCGGCGGGGCGGAAGAGGTTCCAGTTTGAACGTTTCTGGCTGCGGCTTGACGGGTTCGACGAGGTGGTCCAAAGCGCCTGGGATGTGGTGCAGGGGGCACTGACCCCTTCCGGCGGCTCACTGCTAAGTTGAAACTCACAGCGCACCGTCTCATGAGCTGGAGCGACAAAAAGGTGGGATGCATCAAACTGCAGCTTATGATAGCGCGGGAGGTGGTGCTGCGGTTGGATATCGCCATGGAATCCCGACTGCTGACCCCCGATGAGCGTCGACTCCGGGCGCACCTCAAGCAAGCCTACCTAGGGCTGGCCTCCCTCGAGCGGATGATGGCTCGCCAGTGGGCAAAGATAGCATGGCTAAGGGAGGGGGACGCCAACACGGCCTTCTTCCACCAGCATGCGGCCTACAGGCGCCAGAAGAACGTGATTCATAGCTTAAGGGTGGAGAACGTTGTTGTCTCTGACCACGCGGCCATGGTTGAAGCTACCTTCGCGCACTTTGAGGGCCTGCTGGGCACCTCGGTGGCGAGGGCGCACTCGCTGGATTTGGACTTCCTAGGCACCACACCAGAGGACCTTTCCGAGCTCGAGATAGCGTTCACTGAGGAGGAGGTTTGGGAAGTGATCAGACACTTGCTGCCAGGCAAGGCTCCCGGCCCCGACGGGTTCACGGTTGAGTTCCTTCAGAAATGTTGGGGGGTGGTCAGGGCTGACTTCATGGCGGCCTTCGACAAGATTTATACGATGTGTGGGCGCGGACTCCAAGGCCTTAACCAGGCCCTGCTGGTCCTGCTGCCCAAGCGCCCGGACGCCATGGCGCTAGGCGATTACAGGTCGATAAGTCTAATTCATATCTTTGCCAAGTTGGTGGCGAAAAGTTTGGCTACTAGGCTAGCACCTCGGATGGAGTCGCTGGTGGATCGCAACCAATGCGCCTTCATTCGCAAAAGGTGCATCCACGACAACTTCATGTTGGTACAGCAGACAACTCGTTTCCTGCATAGAGGGAAGGAGCCGAGGGTGATGCTGAAGCTGGATATTGCTCGAGCTTTCGACTCAGTATCCTGGGGTTTCCTCATGGAGGTTCTCCAGAAGATAGGGTTTGGGCCGAGGTTCAGAGAGATTGTCTCTCTGCTACTGGCCACGACCAGTACTCGGGTGATGCTCAATAGCGAGCTAGGCCCCCCGATCTGGCATCGGAGGGGACTGAGACAGGGGGACCCCCTGTCGCCATCGTTGTTTGTCCTAGTGATGAACTCGCTCAACAAGGTGCTCGCCAAGGCAGCCGAGCTGAGTATGCTGCGACGGTTGGCGCGGCGAGATCTGGTGACCTCTGTGTCGCTATATTCGGATGATGTGGTGATCTTCTGTCACCCGGACGAGGCAGAGTTGAGTGCGGTCCGCGGCATCCTGGAGCTTTTTGGACAGGCTTCTGGCCTACGCACCAACTTCGCTAAGTGCTTAGTGTCCCCTATTGCCTGTTCGGATGAGGAAGCTGTGGCTGCTGCGGAGCACATGGAGTGCCAGCTAGCGCCTTTTCCGGTGAAGTACCTGGGTATTCCCCTGTCTGTTAGGCGTCTGTCGGCCGAGAGTTTCCAGCCGCTTTTGGACAGGCTAGCTGACAAACTGCCGACATGGCGGGCATCCATGATGCCGCAAGCCGGGCGTTTGGCGCTCATCCGAGCTGTGCTCGCGGCAATCCCGCTGCACCAGCTAATGGTACTGGCCCTGAACAAAAAGACCCTCAAACAGATCAACAAGATCCTGCAAGGGTTCCTCTGGGCACTACAAGGGAAAGGCCTACCGCCGGCGAACCTAAAGGGCCCATTGCCGGTGCACCACGAGCCCGCCGGTGCGAACGGGCCGGTGATAACGGGCCACTGCCGGCGCACCAGGCAGTTCGCCGGCGATAGAACGGATACTGCCGGCGCGCCATCGCCGCTTCGCCGGCAAAGGACAATTTCCACCGGCGCACCAGCAGCTGCGCTGGCAATAGTGCTTCCAGCACTGGCGCATGCCACGTGCGCCGGCAGTAGGTCATTTAGGTGCGCCGGCAATAAATTTGAAAAATCTTTTTTCAGCTTTTTTCTAGCATATTAGAATACATATTTGACAGCAGTATATATTTACAACACAGTTCATATTTGTACAGCAGCACATGCAATATGAGAAGCACATAAAGAGTCAAGTATCATTTCAGTATCAATACACAAATACACAAGTCTCGTTCCGGAATGTTGATTCATACAACACATGTGCACAAAGTTAGAAGTCTCGGTACATAGTCGTCACAAGTATCGTCATACACCTCACAATGTAGGTCCTAACCTAAACTACAATCACATAGAACATGACCAACATGGTCATGATGACCATCATCACGAAGGCCATGGTCTTCATCCGGTTCCTCCTCATGTCCCTCATCTCTCCCGCTACATAACGGGCGTATCTTCCTTCCGCCTCCACCCTAGTGGGGTATCCCTTGTAGTTGTTGCCGCTGAAACGGTGCACCTGTCTCCGACAGTCCTCCCAGTCGTCGTAGACTCCAGGAACCCTCCCCTTGTACACGACATATGTCGTCGGCATCTTCATTCACAAAACAAGTAAAACGTTAGTACCAATGCAATGAACAAGTGCCAACTCAAATAAGAGACAAGTAGTATGAACTAAATAGCATGTGCCTCATACTTTGTTGGTCGAAATAAATAATACATACAGGGATGGGGTCAGCGAGGCTAGGTAGGATGCACAATAGATTGATATTTGTGGCCATCACACCAAGCCTCACTGGCCCCACCTCGGAGTGTACAAGTGACCGAACATTTTAATCATCGGCCAATGCAATTAAGAAGTGCGAACTCAAATAAAAGACAAGTAGTACGAATTAAATAGCGTGCCTCATACTTTGTCGGTCGAAACAAATATTAACATCCAGGGATGGAGTCAATGAGGCTAGGTAGGATGCACAAGAGATTGATACTTGTGGCCGTCGCACCAAGGCTCACTGGCTCCACCCCCGAGTGTACGAGTGACCGAACATTCTAATCATCGGCGAACTCCAAATACGAGGCAAGTAATGCAAATAATTATTAAGCTATCCACGCCATAATCTTGAAATATATAGCAAAGTAAATGAAACTATAGACACATGTTCACATGCACATTCATACAACTAAATAAAAGCAACAAGTCGATTCTATTGGAATATATAGCAATTATTACAATACGAAAGTTCAAGGACATATCGTTCAAGCTTTAGCAAGTGTTCCCGTCGTAGGATCAGGTTGTACGCCTAGGGGGAATGGACGGCAGCCCTCAAGCGAGTTGAACGGCCTCTCATCACGCGACATCTCCAAGCGGAGTTCTATCTCGTCATTAGGTGGTAGACCGTAGCCGTAGAAGAACTCGCCAGACCTAGCGTTGACATCCTGCAGGATTACCGTGCAAATGAACTGCTGGATGCGACCCCAGTTCTTTCTAATCTCTCTATCAGGGACATCCGCCATGTTTGCAAACCTGTTTCTGAGATTCTCTGGCAGCAACATGTCATCTGCGTACTTTATGTACTCCTGCATCTGAAGGATGGCGTACCACGCGTCCATCCCATTGTCTTGCGTCGACTGCCTGAGGCAGGGGAAGTTGGTTGTGTGGGTTAAGACCAAGCCTCCTCGGGATTTCCTCTCTACTTTGAGGGGCCTGCCTTGTTGGCGAAGCCGGTGAGAGCATCATTGAGAAGGGCCCTGATGTGGGTGTAGTCTTTCTTGCGGTCCCTACCCGAGTCGAGATAGACTGCATGCGAGTGTTGCGGGTGCACGACGATGAGGGTGCAGAACTTGTCTCTGCGGAAAACACACGGATTAACCTTTGGAAATGCAAATGGAGATATAGGATAGAATGGTGATGGGGGACTAGCGAGTGATTACTTACTCGGGTAAGTAAGGGATGAGAATGGCGCCCTTTTTAATGTTCGCCAGCATGAAATCCTCGACCTGCTGGGTGGCAATCGCGCGATCCCCAACGTTGCAGATGATGCTCTCCCGCATATAGAAGGGGTCCATTATCGCGATGGTCGGCGTCCCCTCCTTAACAATCTGGGAAGACAAGCTAAGAGCAACTAGGCGAACCACACTAAAGTGGAGCGCTTGCATGCGATAGATGCTGAAGATGTCGTTGAACCGGATGAAGCACAAGTCCGCGGGGTACTTCTCGACGAAGTTCATGCCAGTTGGCACCTTCGCCACGAAGAGAGGGTAAGAAGGATCTTTTGATTTGAGAAGAATGTTCTCCACATGCCTGACAGTCTCATGCAAGCTCCTCATATCCGGGGTGAGTTTCTTCAGGACATGCTCCGGCAGCATCGGTTCACCCAAGTGATGCAGAGGTCGCCAATTGTTTGGCAACTTGTCAAGGAGTGGGACCTTGTCCTTGGATTTGGCCGCCGCCTTGTCTTTGGCGTCCTTCTTATTTGCCCTCTTCCTCTTCTTGGGTTGTAGTGCTGGACCATCCATCGCCGTAGTGGCCGTAGCACGGAGTGTGTTTGGGCTCAGCATATTTTTGACGGCGGCGGTGGCGACCTCCTCAGGATTTTCCTCCTCAGCCGTTTCTTGAGAATCGAACAGCTTCTTGGAGCACACATATTTCGATGCCGGCGCATCCTCATAGACAACTTGTGAAGATGTAGGAATATCCCATTGGAAGCACGTTCGTATTCCTCGGCCTCTGGCGCAGCTGGCTGTTGTGGTGGGGCGCTGACCTCTGGCCCAGCTGGCCGTTCTGGTGGGGCGATGACCACCGGCGCCGCTGGCTGTCGTGGAGGGATGCTGACATGTGGCGCCGCAAGGTGCTTGTCTTTGCTTGCCGTCGACCCCGAGTAGGTGTTGATCCGAATTAGGGTCTTCGGCCATAGCAAGTACCCAACCCTTCAGAGTGAGGCCAGATTCAACGGGCTATCGTCATCGGCACCATGCGGTTGATTAGGAGGAAACAAATCATCATAGCCCGGTAACGCCCGATCCACTTCAACCCGGTAAACGTCATCCGCCATATCTCGTGTGTGCCACTTCTTATCCAGGGGCCGAAGGATGGACCCCCTCGCGACGTCTTTGAGTTCGTCGTTTACTCTCATCAGGAAGGTGCATGGCGTTGAGAGCGCCTGCGAGAACATGTGTATGGCGTTAGAGAGAGGGCAAGGATGACGAAACTAATATATTAACTTGATGTACACATTAGTTAATTACCGTGAGGGCGTTGAGCTCGGCTAATGTCGACGGGCCGGCACATGCGGCGGCGGGCGTGCAAGTGACGGAGGGGCTGCTACCCGGCATGGACGGTGAATCCCTAGCACCAGCCGACATTGCCGGCGGCCGGAGGAGTCTCCATTATAACATTGTCATTGCCGGCGGACGGCGGCGCCATCGAGTTGCTGCTCGTCGAAGCTAACCACTTGCATTTTCGGGGGGGGGCTTGTTTGCCACCCTCATACCACGCGTGTAGAGCGTCGAAATCTGCTTGGACTGAAGCGGCGACTTCAGCTTTGACTTCAGGTACGAGCATAGCTTTGAGTTGCGGTACCAGTTGCGGTACCAAACCAGCTTGGACTTGGGCTAGGATTGACTCACTCATTTCCTCCGCCTCCCGCTGCTTCCTCTCACTACGCGCATTTTTATCGGCCGCAGACGACAAGCCGTAGTGACCATGCTTGTAGCCTGTACCGGCGCCAGCCACAAGGCCTCTATGCGGCCTTCTCATCGGTGAATGCTCATTAACGATGTTTAGCGCCCGTACGAGAGGCTTGTCCCAGGCTACCCTGCCCGTCGACGCCTGGGAGGAGGAGCCTTCGTCACATTGAGAAAGTCTTTGTCTTTCTTCTTCCTGCGGAAGAAACGCGAACCATTTAGAAATGTTGCTACTATTATATGAACGATACTTGATCTAATTAAACCGGTAAATTGCTTACCAGCTTTTTCTCAACCGCCGAGACCTTCTTGTCGTTCGTGAACCAAATTATGTCGGTTACGACCTTCGGGTCCGTGACAAGTTCCCCGGTTAGTTTCTTCTTATGGTACCGGGACCCGATGAATCTTCTTTCAAGCGGGTCCTTGTACTTGAGCCAGGGGTTCTCAATGCCGGCATTTACATACGCCTCGTCCTCCTTCGCCCAATAGGGCTCCTTTCCCTCGTACCCATGGCTCCCAAGGTTGTGGTTGCCGATGTTAAGCTCCCGCATTTCCTTCCCCCACAACTTGCGATTCTTGGTTGCTTGTAGCTCTTCATTGGCCACAAAAGCATCAAAGTCCGCCTGGGAGACATGCGGAAAGGCGGAGTGGACCTCTTCGAAACCTTTGCCCTCAGCAATCAGCTTCCGCACCATGTACTTATAGCTGCTGAGGTGTTTGGTGAACTTCAGGAGGGCTTGTGAGTTCACAATGTTGTTGGTTTGATGACTGGAGGCGTAGTCGCCTAGGAACTTGTATCTTGCGTGCAACCTCGCAATGAGCTGGGCTCGCAAAGGCGCTTTGTTCTCAGCTCGGAGGTCCGTCTCGTTGAGATTGACGACCTCTCGGAGGATACATGCCAGTTGGTTTCCGTACCCCTTGGCAACTTCCTTAGGCTCCACCGGCAAACCACTGGTGGGGTCCACCTCTTTGACTGTGTCTCTGCCGGTGCCGACCGTGTTTTGGCGCCTTGCCTTCCGCGGCCTCTTGGAACCACTTGTCCCGGTGCCACTACTCCCGGAGGCGCCGCTAGGATCGTCGCCGCTTGTCTCGCCGCCACCCCCGGCGGCGCCGGTTGCCTCGTCGCCGCTTGGCGCGTAGGTACTACCCCCGGCGGCGTCGCTTGCCTTGTTGCCGCTTGGCTCGTCGGCACTACCCCCAGCGTCATCCTTCATCTCATGGTCCTCGTTGCCGCCAACACCAGCGGCCTCGGCATCCTCCTCCGTCCTAAAGAAGTGCCTATTGTAGTGCTCCTCTAATTCTTCTTGAGACGCCATGGTGGCTTGCACTAATAGAAGATGAAAAAGAGTTAGAATTGACGGAAAAATTCGGCATGACCTTTGCTAAAAATTGGTCATGCCGAGTGCTAGAATTGCCGGAACGGAAATGAATCGACATTCCGGCACTCAATAGCAACTCAATCCCTGTAACAGAAATGCAAACATATATATAACAACTTCATTTTCACCGGAGCTCAACCATCACCATAATCAGCATGTTCATTTAGCTCAACCATCACCATAACCATAACCATAACAAGCAACATGCACAAGCAGCAGGCATGCATAGCATCAGCATTTAAATACCACCAGTAGCATTTCCACTATAATAAAAAACCCCAATTCATTTCCAGAGAAGCATGTACATCAAGTAAATGGGTCATAAATTTATCACAGCAATAAAATTATGTGTGGATGAATAAAATCATCCAAACAGGGGCACCACAATCATATTCCCCCAACAGAGAAACCAAATACATTATATATACATAAGCTTCAGGGAATTACTTGGGGTCCAGAAAACTAATCCATGATATGAATGCTATGAGAAATACAAATGAGTGAAAAAGTTGTACAAATAAGTGGAATTAAAGTGACATTCCTTCACCTTGTACATGCACTCGGCCAATTAACTAAACAAAATCAATTTTCATTTTAGCTACTGCAAGTAAAATCAATTTTGAACCAAACCTCTATTTCATTTTCTTTTTTTGGCAGTAGGCAATGATGCATTTTCATTTTGAACCAAATTTATTTACAACCAGTGAGCATGCATGAGCATTTTGAACCAAACAATTGAGCATTTTTAACCAAGTAGCAATTTATGGCAGCATTTTTGCATTTCATTCTTGTTAGGAGCATGAGCATGAGCAAGCAATTTTGCATTTCATTCATGTTATGAGCATGAGCATGCAACACCTACACTGGAAGCAATTCATTTTGTATATTAGCATTTCATTTTTGTTATTAGCATGAACCAGAGAATGCATTTCATTAGGCATTTAAATGAACCAGAGAATGCATTCTTGCTATATATGAACCCTAAAAATTTAATAAACATGAATCAAGAATGTGTAAACCAACATAAATCAACTAAATGAACCTAGCTAGCTACCGCATTTTGCATTTCCATCTCAACCGAAGCAAACCGTAAGCATTTAGTATATAAAGCATTTAGTAAATATAAATTGAAACCCTAAATACTAACCAGCAATGAACTCCACCTAATGAACTAAATACCTAAGCAACATGAACTAAGCAACATTTTAATTTTAAACCAGTAGCTAAACCAAGTAGTAGCATTTGCTATCGCCAACTAGTGTTCATTTCATTTAAATGAACCATGTACTCGCTAGCAAATTTTATTAACTAAACCTACTAAATTATTTTAACCAGAGAACCATCATATTATTATGAACATACCTAAGAAACATGAACCTAGCTAGCATCTTCATTTGCATTTCATCTAAACCAACTAAACCAACATATATAAAGTTCATTTTCAACTTGATTGCAGTAGCATAAGCATGAGCATTTTATATATATGGTAGTAGCATAAGCATTGCATCTTGCATTTCATTTTAAAATTGGTTTAGTTTCAAACCAGAGAGCTTAATTGTTACTTTAATTTATATGAATTAGGCATTAGCATAACCAAAAAACCCTACTGCCTAGCTACCTAGGTACTGCAAGCATTTTTATTTTCATTTTCACATTTAAAAGAATGAATTGAACCAGAAGAAGTCACAGGGCATCTAGCAAAACCATTTTCATTTTCATTTTCATTTTCGTTTAATGAAGAACTAACATACTGCTTAGTGTCTAGTTTTTATTTTCATCATAAACCATAGCATAAAAACACCTTACTACTATAGCTACTCCTAAACGAAATGAACCAGAGAACCATGTACATCATTTTCATTTTGTTTTAAATGAAACATAGAATGAATTGAACCCTAAAGTGTTCATTTCATCATTTTTTAAATGAACCAGAGAGCATTATTGCTATATCAACCAGCATTATTGCTATATCAACCAGCCAATTTAATGTACAAATTCAATCGGCTACTGCAAGACCTACTGCAAGAACTAAAGAAAGAATCGGAGGCAGAGAGAGGGAAGGAAGAGGGGGATGGATAGGGGAAGGAAGAGGGGAAGGGAGAGGGGTTCTTACCAACGGCGATGGTGGCGACGCCCTGCTGCTCCTCTCCGGGACGGTGGCCGGCGCGCAACGCCCTCCTCCTCTCGGCGACAGTGGCAACGGTGGCTGGCGCGTGACGCCCTCCCCCTCCTCTCCGCGGCGATGCCCTGCTCCTCCTTGCGCGGCAGCTCCGGCGTGCAGCGAGGTCTCTTGGTCCAGGGCTTCCGCGCGACGGCGCTCGAGATCGACGGTGGCGGCGGCGCTCGAGATCGACAGTGGCGGCGGCGCTCGATTGGGAATGGGGAGGGAGAAGAGGGTCGCGCAGCGGTTAAGTCCCAGCTATAGCCGGACCCACCTTATTGCCGGCGCACCACATGATTGGTTCGCCGGGGACAATTATACCCTCCAGGCTTTTGACGAATCTTTCCCGGCGCAGGGCACTCCTTCCAACCTTTCAGTAATGTATCGATCTCTTCGCCGCTCTTCTTACGTGGAGGTCCTCGGGGTACATTTGTACCATCGAACAGATCTCCACGCTTTCTCCACGGGTCAGTCTTCTGTAGCCACCTTCGATGCCCCATGTAAATTGTTTTCGAAGAGCCGGGATCCTTACCAAGCTGCAAAAACATCGTCTCTTCCATGCACTCGACACATGCCTTGTGTCCATGGCACACCCGGCACGAAATGTAACCATATCCGAGGTAGTCCTGCACCGTCGTGATCAACGCGGCTCTCAAAGGGAAATATTCTTCCGCGACGGCGTCCCATGTATCTACCCCTTCCTCCGCCCACAACGTTTCAAGCTCCTCCCGTAATAGTTCGAGATACATGTTGATATCGTTTCCTGGCTGTGTCGGCCCTTGAATTAGCATACTCATCCGTATGTACTTCCTCTTCATGCACAGCCAGGGCGGGAGGTTGTAGATCCATACAAACACGGGCCATGTGCTATGTGTGCTGCTCTGGTTTCCGAACGGATTGAATCCGTCCGTGCTCGCACCCAACCCGATGTTTCGGGATCCGCCCCAAAACTTCCGAATTCATTGTCTAATGCTTTCCATCGGCTTGCATCCGAAGGGTGCGTCAGCACTGGGTGCTCAATCCGCTCTTCATCATTCAACACTGCTTCCTTTCTTTCTGCGTGCCAGCGCATGAGCTTTGCTTCCTTGCGGTCCGCGTAGAACCGTTGAAGCCGGAGGGCGAGCGGGAAGTACCACACAACTTTCCGAGGAGCTTTCTTCTTCCCTTTCTTGTACCGTTCAGCTTCACACATAGGACATTTGGTCTTGTCCATGTACTCCTTGCGATACATGATACAGTCGTTGATGCAGGCGTGATACTTTTCGTGGGGTAAGTCGAGAGGGCACGTGATTCTCTTGGCCTCGGCTAGACTACCGGGACACGTGTTCCCGGCAGGAAGGAGATCTTTCACGTATTCCAGGATGTCGTCGACGCTTGTGTCCGTCCATCCGTGTTTCGCCTTCATCTCGCAGCACATCGAGAGCTACTCTCAAGCGAGACTCCCCCAACCCGCGACCCGAGTCGTACAACGGAGTATTCAAGTCTATCTCGAGTTGCTCAAGCTTTGATTTCCGCTTGGCGCCTTTCGTCTTTTCGAGAAGCAGATCTTGAAGATGAGGGTCTCGCACGACTGAAGCTAGCGGCACCTCTTCGTCGTCGTAAAGGTTATTGTCGTCGTCAAGGTTATTGTCGTCGTCAAGGTTATCGTCCTGTGCGACAAACTCTTCATCATCATCAATATCATGATGCCCTCCTTCTTGCCGGCCATTTTTACCACCTGCCCGTCGCCCCATTGACCTCCGCGCCATCATCACTCATCCATTGAGTGTGTCCATGCATGAAACCATTAGTGAGCAGGTGCCCCTGCAATTTGCCTGAATACGGGTCAAACCATTTCCCTCGTTTGCATCTCCGGCACGGACACAATACCTCCGTGCGGTTATTTTCATACATGTCGATGATCGCGTGTTTCAGATATCTCATCACGATGCTTTCACTCATCTCGATAACCATTATCGCCTGCATGGTAAGATTACATAATTGATTAGAACCATGCATCCGTCGGTAGTTTTCACGGAAAATTTCGGCATGACCTTCCTACACGGTAGGACATAGGAGCGCCGTAAATGTGCCGAAACCGAAACTTAAAGAATCAACATTTCGGCGCAACGTTGGCAACTCATTTTCAACGCCAACACACACAAGCACAAGCACAAACACAACATATATATATATATATATATATATATATATATATATATGCCACACACGAGAGCTTTGCTTCAAATGTCCAACATACGTCGATTTCATTCCTCAATTTGTTCATTAATCACCTATTTGTTTGATATAATTGTCGACGAGATCGAGACAACGCGCCGCGACAATGGCGTATGGAAGCCGACTTTCTAGATCTAGATCTAGATTGAGCGGTCAACGCGGGATAGTAGATCTAGATCTACATAGGGGGATGTGGGAGATGCATGTAGGAAGGGAAGATTTGCTCAAAAAATATGATTTTGTTTGGTCAAATTAGCTAAATTGGGGATAGGAATAGGCAAAAATGAGCTGGGTTGGGAGAAGGCTCGGGTTGTGTGGAGAAGTGGAGTGTAGTGAGTGTGCTGGTTGGTGGCTGAAATAACTCCCAGGTTATTGCCGGCGCACCTGGACCATGGTGCGCCGGCAATATATACCCCATCCGGCTATAGTTGCTCCGGGCCTGGCCCGAATCGGCCGAGCCCATGCCAGGAATTTTCCCCGGCGCGTCTTCTCCGGAGGTGCGCCGGTAGTATGCCTGCATCGCCGGCGCGGCGACTTCCTGGTGCGCCGGCAACACTTTCCACCGGCGCACGTCCTAGGTGGTGCGCCGGCACGTTTTGCCTCCACCTATAAGATTTTTCCTAGTAGTGGGGTGGGCCGGGCAGAGGCCAATGGAGGTCACTGCCACGTGAACTGGGCAAGGGTGTGCCGGCCGCTTAACCTAGGGGGGGTTGGGGATCCCCGACCTTGCACGGATGGCCATAAGCCTTAGGGTGCGTTGGCTATGGAGGATGCACACGGACCCCCGACGACCATGGCGCGGGTTGGACATGCAGTTCTCGAAGGCGGAGCTGGACATCTTTGCGGCCTCCACCTCGATGATAGTATGTAACGGAGAGTCCGCTCTCTTCTGGGAGGACCGTTGGCTGGACGGCATGTCCATCAAGGAGATGGCGCCAGAGGTGTTCGCGATGGTTCCTAAACGGCGCAGGAAGGTGCGTACGGTGCGTCAGGCACTGGTAGACCGCACTTGGATTCCCGACATAGCTGGAGCACCGAGTCCCCTTGCACTATGGCAATATGTACAACTATGGGTCAGACTGAGGGGAGTCCAGCTTTCGGAGGAACATGACACGATGACTTGGTTGTGGACGACGGACGGCCGCATACAGCTCCCATTCTTGCTATGAGGCCCTCTTCCAGGGGGGGGATCACCTCAGCATCATGGGAGTTGAACTGGAGATCATGGGCGCCTCCTAGGGTGAAATTCTTTATATGGCTGGCCTGTCTGGACAGGTGTTGGATGAGTGAGAGGCTGGCGCGTCGTGGTCTGCCACATGCGCCCAGATTTTTTTTTTGAAATGGGGGAAATATCGCACTAGCTTCTGCATCCAAAGGATGCACACGGCTTTTTTTATTAGATTATTCACGAAACCTTACAAGAAAAAATACAAAAGATCAAACTCGAAGCAACCTTACTATACCTACGAGTGGGATGAAGAGGGTGACAATACACCAACTCAAATCATCCAAAACTAAATGCCTTCTCGGACCGCCTAATAGTAGGTGAGAAACACATCCGATCAAGCGGACTCTCAGCGCACGCCAACGCACACGCCACAGGAGTTGCTCTCGCCGTCTTCCTCGACTCCATCTTCAAGAGAGATCAACGCATTAACCTTGCAAGACCTGCCATCGATGCCACCATGACGCCAGATGGCTCCACCCTCCTGCACGTATACATCATCCCGCATCTGTCGTCGATACCCTGCAGCACCATGCCACTGAGACTGTTGACGGTCAGAAACCCCCTGGCGGGCAGAGACGGTCAACACGGTAGAGCCGGGAACAACTAGGGCTGCGGCTGGCCCCAGTCCCTCAGAGCGACGGCCCGCAAAGCCTCCCCGGTCGCACGTCCGATGTTTATCACAAGGGCGTGCCACCTGACCTATACCTGGTCAGGAAGGTGTGGATGATGCCTCGCTTAGTTTCCTGCAGGGCACACACGTAAACGTTAAACACGAGCCTCGATCGGCTCTCAGGTTATCCTGTGAATCGGCTCAAAGAGCCGATCCACCCATGATTCAGACACGGTGTCCGAATATATGGTGGTCCTGCTTGATCAAGATAAAGCTGATAAGATCTACGACGATTTAGGGTTTTCACCGCATAATCGGATCATCCTACTCACGATTGGGCCTCGCGCTCGCGCACGGTGACCGTAAGCCGATCCTAGACAGGGCCTAAAAACCAACGCGAGGTTGATCCCCGGAACATCCTTTCTAGGGCTAGCAAACGCCACCCTACACGCCGCTGGATCCTCCAACCCTTTGTAAGGCCTAACTATTGCAGATATTAAACTAATCCTTGATGAAACAAGGAGCAACCGTAACGGATCGAATCTACTAAATAATGATCAAGCGGGGTGCCGCCCCTACACCTAAGATAGGTGTAAGGGCGGCTAGACGTGCAAGGGTCGCATAACGAAAGCATGTAATTCGAAGAACAATGCTAACCCTAACACATCTAAGATAACTACGTTGCTCGCCATCAAAAAGGCTTCGATACGAGCAACGCATGAACAACGTGGGCAGGCTTGTGCTGCCTAGATCGCAAGATGCGATCTAGGCAGCATGGTGCTTACCGGTAGAAACCCTCGAGACGAAGGAGTTGGCGATGCGCCGAGATTTGTTTGTTGTTGAACGTTGGTTGTTGTTTATTCCATAAACCCTAGATACATATTTATAGTCCAGGGGACTTTCTAATGTGGGCGTGCACCAAACCGTGCACGAGTAAGATTCTAACTTCTAAACTAAGATGCGATCTAATATGTTACAGATACATGGGCAAACAAGCCCAACTTGGTATAAAAGGCTGATTCACGTATTTCTTCTATATATATTCTTCACGTCCATCTTGATCATGGCCCACCTCTGACTCGGTCAAATTCTGGTGATAACAGAAACTCAGCGCCAATAATGTGGTAGATGAACACCACTCCACCGAAGTCCGCCAACATCCAGCAGCTGCTCCAAAAACGATGCCCCAAGAGGTAGAACGACGCAGGACGCGTGATGGCGTGTAAGACACACGTCCGTTGGGAACCCCAAGAGGAAGGTGTGATGCGTACAGCAGCAAGTTTTCCCTCAGTAAGAAACCAAGGTTATCGAACCAGTAGGAGTCAAGGAACACGTGAAGGTTGTTGGTGGCGGAGTGTAGTGCGGCGCAACACCAGGGATTCCGGCGCCAACTGATACGTCTCCGACGTATCGATAATTTCTTATGTTCCATGCCACATTATTGATGATATCTACATGTTTTATACACATTATATGTCGTATTTATGCATTTTCCGGCACTAACCTATTAACGAGATGCCGAAGAGCCGGTTCTTGTTTTCTAGCTGTTTTTGGTTTCAGAAATCCTACAAAGGAAATATTCTCGGAATTGGATGAAATCAACGCCCAGGGTCCTATTTTTGCACGAAGCTTCCAGAAGACCGAGTGGGAAAGGAAGTGGGGCCACGAGGCGCCGCCACAGCAGGGAGGCGCGGCCCAGCCCTAGGCCGCGCGGCCCTGGCGTGTGGGGCCCTCGTGTGGCCCCCCGCGTTGCCATTCCGCCTACTTAAGGTCTTCGTCCTTAAACCCCCAGTACCGAGAGCCACGATACGGAAAACCTTACTAAGACGCCGCCGCCGCCAATCCCATCTCGGGGGATTCTGGAGATCACCTCCGGCACCCTGCTGGAGAGGGGATTCATCTCCCGGAGGACTCTTCACCGCCATGGTCGCCTCCGGAGTGATGAGTGAGTAGTTCACCCCTGGACTATGGGTCCATAGCAGTAGCTAGATGGTTGTCTTCTCCTCATGTGCTTCATTGTCGGATCTTGTGAGCTGCCTAACATGATCAAGATCATCTATGTGTAATTCTATATGTTGTGTTTGTCGGGATCCGATGGATAGAGAATACTATGTTATGTTGATTATCAATCTATTACCTATGTGTTGTTTATGATCTTGCATGCTCTCCGTTATTAGTAGAGGCTCTGGCCAAGTTTTTGCTCTTAACTCTAAGAGGGAGTATTTATGCTCGATAGTGGGTTCATGTCTCCGTGAATGCGGGGAGTGACGAAACCTCTAAGGTTATGGCTGCATCTTGTTGCCACTAGGGATAAAACATTGATGCTATGTCCGAGGATGTAGTTATTAATTACATTACGCACCATACTTAATGCAATTGTCCGTTGTTTTGCAACTTAATACTGGAAGGGGTTCGGATGATAACCTCGAAGGTGGACTTTTAGGCATAGATGCATGCTTGGATAGCGGTCTATGTACTTTGTCGTAATACCCAATTAAATCTCACAATATTCATCATATCATGTATGTGCATTGTTATGCCCTCTCTATTTGTCAATTGCCCGTCTGTAATTTGTTCACCCAACATGCTATCTTATGGGAGAGACACCTCTAGTGAACTGTGGACCCCGGTCCATTCTTTACATCCGAAATACAAATCTGCTGCCATTGTTCTTTACTGTTCTCTCGCAAACAATCATCATCCACACTATACATCTAATCCTTTGTTACGAGCAAGCCGGTGAGATTGACAACCTCATCTGTTTCGTTGGGGCAAAGTACTTTGGTTGTGTTGTGCAGGTTCCACGTTGGCGCCGGAATCTCCGGTGTTGCGCCGCACTACATCCCGCCGCCATCAACCTTCAACGTGCTTCTTGGCTCCTCCTGGTTCGATAAACCTTGGTTTCTTTCCGAGGGAAAACTTGCTGCTGTGCGCATCATACCTTCCTCTTGGGGTTCCCAACGAACGTGTGAGTTACACGCCATCAAGCTCTTTTTCTGGCGCCGTTGCCGGGGAGATCAAGACACGCTGCAAGGGGAGTCTCCACAATCCAATCTCTTTACTTTGTTTTTGTCTTGCTTTATTTTATTTACTTACTTGTTTGCTGCATTATATCAAAACACAAAAAAATTAGTTGCTAGCTTTACTTTATTTACTGTCTTGCACTCTATATCAAAAACACAAAAAAATTTAGTTACTTGCATTTACTTTACTTGCTTCATCATGTTTCCTCCTAAGTTTATTCTTAAAGATGTACCGGTAGGGTGAGGGTCTATCCTCGGGAAAGATAATATAGAAGATTTTTTCACTCATATTAGTACGGTTGAAGATTTTGAAGATAGACACCTGGTAGAACTTGCTCCTACTTATGAAATTGCTGTTGCTTCTTTAGTTCGCATGTTGGAAACTAAATTTGTTAATCTCAATCCTATAATCCAACACATGTTTCTTACACTCGGTGATATGGAAGAAGGGGAAAAGAAAGACTTTGTTTTAGAAACCCTTCTTAGAGAATTTGGTGGTATAGCAAGAGAGGCTAGAAAGGTCTTTATTAAATATAAGATGCTTGGTTCTTATACCAATTTTGTTAGTATCCTTGAAAAGATGGACATGGAGAGAATAAGGTACACTAATAATATTAATGATGGTGGGGAGATTAAAGCACCAATACCATGTAAGCTCCTGGCGATGAATGAAGCGCTAGAAAATAACTATGCTTGGCTTGTTCCTGAAAATTTGTTTGATGAGAGTAGCAAGCCCAAGACTAATGAAAAGGGAGCCGCTGAAACTTATGTATCCAATATACTATGCATGGTTGAGAAAACTCCAAACCCCGCTGAAGATACATCACCTCTCGATAATACTTGATACACACTTTCTGCGCCTAGCTGAAAGGCGTTAAAGAAAAGCGCTTATGGGAGACAACCCATGTTTTTACTACAGTATTTTTGTTTTATATTTGAGTCTTGGAAGTTGTTTACTACTGTAGCAACCTCTCCTTATCTTAGTTTTGTGCATTGTTGTGCCAAGTAAAGTCTTTGATAGTAAGGTTCATACTAGATTTGGATTACTTGCGCAGATAACAGATTTCTTTGTCTGTCACGAATTTCGACCTGCCCTCTCGTAGGTAGCTCATAAAAATATGCCAATTTACGTGCGTGATCCTCAGATATGTACGCAACTTTCATTCAATTTGGGCATTTTCATTTGAGCAAGTCTGGTGCCTCAATAAAATCCATCTTTACGGACTGTTCTGTTTTGACAGATTCTGCCTTTTTATTTCGCATTGCCTCTTTTGCTATGTTGGATGAATTTCTTTGATCCATTAATGTCCAGTAGCTTTATGCAATGTCCAGAAGTGTTAAGAATGATTATGTCACCTCTGAACATGTTAATTTTTATTGTGCACTAACCCTCTAATGAGTTGTTTCGAGTTTGGTGTGGAGGAAGTTTTCAAGGATCAAGAGAGGGAAATGATGCAATATGATCAAGGAGAGTGAAAGCTCTAAGCTTGGGGATGCCCCGGTGGTTCACCCCTGCATATTTTAATAAGACTCAAGCGTCTAAGCTTGGGGATGCCCAAGGCATCCCCTTCTTCATCGACAACATTATCGGGTTCCTCCCCGAAACTATATTTTTATTCCATCACATCTTATGTGTTTTGCTTGGAGCGTCGGTTTGTTTTTGTTTTTGTTTTGTTTGAATAAAATGGATCCTAGCATTCATTGTGTGGGAGAGAGACACGCTCCGCTGTTGCATATGGACAAATATGTCCTTAGGCTTTACTCATAGTATTCATGGCGAAGGTTGAATCTTCTTCGTTAAATTGTTATATGGTTGGAATCGGGAAATGCTACATGTAGTAATTCTAAAATGTCTTGAATAATTTGATACTTGGCAATTGTTGTGCTCATGTTTAAGCTCTTGCATCATATACTTTGCACCCATTAATGAACAAAAACCTAGAGCTTGCTAAATTTGGTTTGCATATTTGGTCTCTCTAAAGTCTAGATAATTTCTAGTATTGAGTTTTGAACAACAAGGAAGACGGTGTAGAGTATTATAATGTTTACAATATGTCTTTTATGTGAGTTTTTCTGCACCGGTTCATCCTTGTGTTTGTTACAAATAACCTTGCTAGCCTAAACCTTGTATCGAGAGGGAATACTTCTCATGCATCCAAAATCCTTGAGCCAACCACTATGCCATTTGTGTCCACCATATCTACCTACTACATGGTATTTCTCCGCCATTCCAAAGTAAATTGCTTGAGTGCTACCTTTAAAATTTCCATTCTTTACCTTACAATATATAGCTCATGGGACAAATAGCTTAAAAACTATTGTGGTATTGAATATGTACTTATGCACTTTATCTCTTATTAAGTTGCTTGTTGTGCGATAACCATGTTCCTGGGGACGCCATCAACTACTCTTTGTTGAATATCATGTGAGTTGCTATGCATGTCCGTCTTGTCCGAAGTAAGAGAGATCTACCACTTTAATGGTTAGAGCATGCATATTGTTAGAGAAGAACATTGGGCCGCTAACTAAAGCCATGAATCATGGTGGAAGTTTCGGTTTTGGACATATATCCTCAATCTCATATGAGAACACTAATTGTTGCTACATGCTTATGCATTAAAGAGGAGTCCATTATCTGTTGTCCATGTTGTCCCGATATGGATGTCTAAGTTGAGAATAATCAAAAGCGAGAAATCCAAAATGCGAGCTTTCTCCTTAGACCTTTGTACAGGCGGCATGGAGGTACCCCTTTGTGACACTTGGTTAAAACATGTGTATTGCGATGATCCCGGTAGTCCAAGCTAATTAGGACAAGGTGCGGGCACTATTAGTATACTATGCATGAGGCTTGCAACTTGTAAGATATAATTTACATAATACATATGCTTTATTACTACCGTTGACAAAATTGTTTCTTGTTTTCAAAATAAAATCTCTAGCACAAATATAGCAATCGATGCTTTCCTCTTTGAAGGACCTTTCTTTTACTTTCATGTTGAGTCAGTTCACCTATTTCTCTCCACCTCAAGAAGCAAACACTTGTGTGAACTGTGCATTGATTCCTACATACTTGCATATTGCACTTGTTATATTACTCTATGTTGACAATTATCCATGAGATATACATGTTATAAGTTGAAAGCAACCGCTGAAACTTAATCTTCCTTTGTGTTGCTTCAATACCTTTACTTTGATTTATTGCTTTATGAGTTAACTCTTATGCAAGACTTATTGATGTTTGTCTTTAAGTACTATTCATGAAAAGTCTTTGTTTTATGATTCAGTTGTTTACTCATGTCATTACCATTGTTTTGATCGCTGCATTCATTACATATGTTTACAATAGTATGATCAAGGTTATGATGGCATGTCACTCCGGAAATTATCTTTGTTATCGTTTACTCGCTCGGGACGAGCAGAACTAAGCTTGGGGATGCCGATACGTCTCCGACGTATCGATAATTTCTTATGTTCCATGCCACATTATTGATGATATCTACATGTTTTATACACATTATATGTCGTATTTATGCATTTTCCGGCACTAACCTATTAACGAGATGTCGAAGAGCCAGTTGTTGTTTTCCGCTGTTTTTGGTTTCAGAAATCCTACAAAGGAAATATTCTCGGAATTGGACGAAATCAACGCCCAGGGTCCTATTTTTGATTTCGTCCAATTCCGAGAATATTTCCTTTGTAGGATTTCTGAAACTAAAAACAGCAGAAAACAGCAACTGGCTCTTCGGCATCTCGTCAATAGGTTAGTGTCGGAAAATGCATAGAAATGACATATAATGTGTATAAAACATGTGAGTATCATCATAAAAGTAGCATGGAACATAAGAAATTATAGATACGTTTGAGACGTATCAAGCATCCCCAAGCTTAGTTCCTACTCGCCCTCGAGTAGGTAAACGATAACAAGGATAATTTCTGAAGTGACATGCTATCATAATCTTGATCAATACTATTGTAAAGCATATGAGATGAATGCAGCGATTCGAAGCAATGGTGAAGACAATGAGTAAACAACTGAATCATATAGCAAAGACTTTTCATGAATAATACTTTCAAGACAAGCATCAATAAGACTTGCATAAGAGTTACTCATAAAGCAATAAATTCTTAGTAGAAAGCTTTGAAGCAACACAAAGGAAGATATAAGTTTCAGCGGTTGCTTTCAACTTCAACATATTTATCTCATGGATAATTGTCAACACAAAGTAATATAACAAGTGCAATAGGTAAACATGTAAGAATCAATGCACACGGTTGATACAAGTGTTTGCTTCTAAGATAGAAAGAATAGGTAAACTGACTCAACAATAAAGTAGAAGATAGGCCCTTCGCAGAGGGAAGCATGGATTACTATATTTGTGCTAGAGCTTTTCATTTTGAAAACATAGAAACAATTTTGTCAACGGTAGTAATAAATCATATGTGTTATGTATAAGATATCCTATAAGTTGCAAGCCTCATGCATAGATTACCAATAGTGCTCGCACCTTGTCCTAATTAGCTTGGATTAACATGGATTATCATTGCATAGCATATGTTTCAACCAAGTGTCACAAAGGGGTACCTCTATGCCGCCCGTACAAAGGTCTAAGGAGAAAGCTCGCATTGGATTTCTCACTTTTGATTATTCTCAACTTAGACATCCATACCGGGACAACATAGACAACAGATAATGGACTCCTCTTTAATGCATAAGCATTCAACAACAGATAATATTCTCATAAGAGATTGAGGATTAATTGTCCAAACTGAAACTTCCACCATGGATCATGGTTTTAGTTAGCGGCCCAATGTTCTTCTCTAACAATATGCATACTCAAACCATTTGATCATGAAAATCGCCCTTACTTCAGACAAGACGAACATGCATAGAAACTCACATGATATTCAATAAAGGTAATAGCTGATGGCGTCCCCAGAAACATGGTTACCGCTCAACAAGCAACTTATTAAGAAATAAGATACATAAGTAAATATTCTTCACCACAATAGTTTTTAAGCTATTTTTCCCATGAGCTATATATTGCAAAGACAAAGAATGGAATTTTAAAGGTAGCACTCAAGTAATGTACTTTGGAATGGCAGAGAAATACCATGTAGTAGGTAGGTATGGTGGACACAAATGGCATAGTTTTTGGCTCAAGGATTTGGATGCACGAGAAGAATTCCTCTCAATACAAGGCTAGGCTAGCAAGGTTGTTTGAAGCAAACTCGAGTATAAAACGGTACAGCAAGACTCACATATGAACATATTGTAAGCATTATAAGACTTTACATCGTCTCCTTGTTGTTCAAACACCTTAACCAGAAAATATCTAGACTCTAGAGAAACCCATCATGCAAACCAAATTTTAACAAGCTCTATGTAGTTCTTCATTAATGGGTGCAAAGTACATGATGCAAGAGCTTAAACATGATCTATATGAGCACAACAATTGCCAAGTATCAAATTATTCAAGACATTATACCATTTACCACATGCAGCATTTTCCGTTTCCAACCATATAACAATGAACGAAGCAGTTCAACCTTCGCCATGAACATTAAGAATAAAGCTAAGAACATATGTGTTCATACGAAACAGCGGAGCGTGTCTCTCTCCCAAACAAAGAATGCTAGGATCCGATTTTATTCAAACAAAAACAAAAATAAAAACAAACAGACGCTCCAAGTAAAGCACATAAGATGTGACGGAATAAAAATATAGTTTCACTAGAGGTGACCCGATAAGTTGTCGATGAAGAAGGGATGCCTTGGGCATCCCCAAGCTTAGATGCTTGAGTCTTCTTAAAATATGCAGGGATGAACCACGGGGGCATCCCCAAGCTTAGACTTTTCACTCTTCTTGATCATATTGTATCTTCCTCCTCTCTTGACCCTTGAAAACTTCCTCCACACCAAACTCAAAACAATCTCATTAGAAGGTTAGTGCATAATTGAAAATTCATATATTCAGAGGTGACATAATCATTCTTAACACTTCTGGATATTGCACAAATTAAGCTACTGAAAGTTAATGGAACAAAGAAATCCATCAAACATAGCAAAACAGGCAATGTGAAATAAAAGGCAGAATCTGTCAAAACAGAATAGTCCGTAAAGACGAATTTTTCAGGGGCACTTAACTTGCTCAGATGAAAATTCCCAAATTGAATGAAAGTTGCGTACATATCTGAGGATCACGCACGTAAATTGGCAGATTTTTCTAAATTTTCTACAGCAGGGACGACTCAATTTCGTGACAGCAAGAAATCTGTTTCTGCGCAGTAATCCAAATCTAGTATTGACTTTACTATCAAAGACTTTACTTGGCACAACAATGCAATAAAATAAAGATAAGGAGAGGTTGCTACAGTAGTTACAACTTCCAAGACTCAAATATAAAACAAAGTGCATAAGTAAAATAATGGGTTGTCTCCCATAAGAGCTTTTCTTTAACGCCTTTCAGCTAGGCGCAGAAAGTGTGAATCAAGTATTATCAAGAGATGAAGCATCAACAGAGGGGTTTGGAGTTTTCTCAACTATGCATTGTATCTTATCTATGTAAGTTTCAGAGCTCCTTTTTCATTACTCTTAGGCTTGCTATTCTCATCAAACAAATTTTCAGGAACAAGCCAACCATAGTTATTTTCTAGAGCTTCATGCATTCCTAGGAGCTTGCAAGGTATTGATGTCTTAATCTCCCCTTCACAATTAACTTTATTAGTGTACTTTAATCTATCTTTTTCCATTTTTTCAAGGGTACTAGAAAAGTTGGTATAAGAGCCAAGCATCTTATATTTAATAAAGACTTTTCTAGCTTCTCTTGCTACACCACCAAATTCTTTAAGAAGGGTTTCTAAGACAAAATTTTCTCCTTCCTCTATATCACAGAGTGTAAGAAACATATGTTGAATTATAGGATTGAGATTAACAAATTTAGTTTCCAACATGTGTACTAAAGAAGCAGCAGCAATTTCATAAGTAGGAGCAAGTTCTACCAAGTGTCTATCTTCAAAATCTTCAACTTGTACTAACATGAGTGAAAAAATCTTCTATATTATCTCTTCCAATTATAGACCCTCGTCCCACCGGTATGTCTTTTAGAGTGTACTTAGGAGGAAACATGATGAAATAAACAAAAGGTAAATAAAGTAAATGCAAGTAACTAATTTTTTTGTGTTTTTAATAAGGAGAACAAGACGGTAAATAAAGTAAATCTAGCAACTAATTTTTTTTTTGTGTTTTTGATATAAGAGCAAACAAAGCAGGAAATAAAGTAAAGTAAAGCAAGACAAAAACAAAGTAAAGAGATTGGATGTGGGAGACTCCCCTTGCAGCGTGTCTTGATCTCCCGAGCAACGAGCGCCAGTAAAAATGCTTGATGGCGTGTAAGACACACGTCCGTTGGGAACCCCAAGAGGAAGGTGTGATGCGTACATCAGCAAGTTTTCCCTCAGTAAGAAACCAAGGTTATCGAACCAGTAGGAGTCAAGGAACACGTGAAGGTTGTTGGTGGCGGAGTGTAGTGCGGCGCAACACCAGGGATTCCGGCGCCAACGTGGAACCTGCACAACACAATCAAAGTACTTTGCCCCAACGTAACAGTGAGGTTGTCAATCTCACCGACTTGCTATAAACAAAGGATTAGATGTATAGTGTGGAAGATGATGTTTGTTTGCGAAGAACAGTGAAGAACAAGTATTGCGAGTAGATTGTATTTCGGATGTAAAGAATGGACCGGGGTCCACGAGTTCACTAGTGGTGTCTCTCCCATAAGATAAATAGCATGTTGGCTGAACAAATTACAGTTGGGCAATTAACAAATAAAGAAGGCATAACAATGCACATACATATATCATGATGAGTACTATGAGATTTAATCGTGGCATTACGACAAAGTACATAGACCGCTATCCAAGCATGCATCTATGCCTAAAAAGTCCACCTTCAGAGTTATCATCCGAACCCCTTACGGTATTAAGTTGCAAACAACGAGACAATTGCATTAAGTATGGTGTGTAATGTAATCAACACAAATATCCTTAGACAAAGCATTGATGTTTTATCCCTAGTGGCAACAAGCACATCCAAAACCTTAGAACTTTCTCGTCATCGTCCCGCATTCAATGGAGGCATGAACCTACTATGGAGCATAAATACTCCCTCTTGGAGTCACAAGTATCAACTTGGCCAGAGCCTCTACTAGCAACGGAGAGCATGCAAGAACATAAACAACATATTGTTATCACCAGATTTTAACCAAGTCCGGAGATGGGCCGTGATCGAAGAAAGGCTTAGAGGACATGCATATGAAGTGTCTCTGGCACGGCCTTGTGCGAGAATTTGGGCTAGATTGCCTGTGTATCTGTATATTATGGTAGATTTAGAATTAGGGATTTCTATTTTCGTGCCCTCTGTTCCTTAGTTGTGCTCAGTTTTCCCCAGCCCCTTAGTTTTTCCTCAGTTTTACCCTAGCCTTTGTCTGAAGACCCGCGAAGGAGCTCGGACGGAAGGAATCCGTTTATTTGGACGTTCGTGCCGACGTGTTGCGCCGCGTCGTCCGTGGGGCCGCGTCGTGTGGGGCCGCGTCGCGTGGGGCTGGTAGAAAGGGACCGCGTGGGACAGACGAGAAGCGTTTGGTTGCACGTGAGCAGGAGCTGGGTTTTGTCTCTCTCGGCCCAAATTGGCATTTTTAAGAGCACCTTTTCCCCTCTTTCTCTCTCTGTCTTTTTCACCAAATTAGTATCAAATCTAGAGAAGCTTCTATTTCGTCTTTCTTCAATATGGCAGCAAATCTAGTAGCAAATCTCCGGGGTTATTTATGCCTTTTGGCCCTCGTTTTTTGCCCAATATGGCAGCAAATCTAGTAGCAAATCTAGAAGCTATTATATGATAAATTCACAAGCAAGCATAATCGAAAGCTAAGTATAATACATAGGTAAACCGCATACAGCAGCCAAAAGCAGCCAATAACATTGTTAATGTTCACGACAAACTAAGCCGCAAAAATATACAAGATCACGCACGCAATGTATGGACAACAAGAAGATTAGGATGAATGAATTTGTTCTTCATTCCTCCTCATATATTTCTCCGTCGCTCCATTCGTGCAATTCCCCAAGGAAATATTCATTGAACTCCTTCCGTCCGCGAGTGTGAGGCCAATACATCCTCCAAACGGTATGGCCTCGTGTTCATTTCTCAAACCGTAGAATCCTATTCTATCCACACGTAGTGGCCACTCATCCCAGTGCATTTGTATCATGAGAGTACGCTCCGATATAACCCAAATCCGTGTAGTAGATGCTGCCAGGTTGAAGTGTCGGGTACACTCCGGTGTCGACGGAGATACACCGGATATAATTCACGAAGAAGGCATTACCGCCAATGTTAGTGACCGGATGGAGAGAGCGGCTCGAGTGTCCACACGGTACACCAATGGTTTGCCCGCCAAAGCCGCGCTGACCAACAACACAAGCAGCAGATCACCATCCGACTCCACAAGGTAGAACTTCGACGTCCAAGTTCGGAAATGAAATTAGTGTCTCCATCTTGACAAGGTGCTCGCGCGCTGCTGCAACTCGTATATTGGTGCACACTATTCTTCCGATCTCAAAATTGTCCGCAGCTACCGCATACAGTTCACCATTGAACGGGGTAATGCAACGGAAACCATGGTTCTTGATCGAAAATCTTCCTTCTCCCCAATCCCCATCTTCATTTATATCCTTAGTTGGAGTGCTCTCATCGACCCAACCAATTTCCGGCGGGTAATGTGTGGCAACGAAGACCATAGTCGGGGATTTGATAACAGCGACCGATTTCGAAAAACGATGGCATCTCGCGCCTCAAACATCGTGTTCGATTTCTTTGTGAGTGGGTTCAGCAGCCGTATCTTGTGCGGTGGGTTCTTCCGGGCAAGCACGATGACGCCACGGGAAAAGCCGAGGAAGTAGAATCTAAAATATATTGAAAAGATAACATTCAGCACTAAGATTGAAAATAAGATCTATGGTGACGCCACGGGAAAAGCCGAGGAATTTGAACCTTGCACGAACCGCAGATAGATCTATGGTGACGTAGCGGGATGTGCCGAGATGGAGGAAGGTGAACTCAGCGGCGCGTGGAAGGGCGTGGTGTAGCATGATCCATTCGTGCGTGTGCACGTCGGGATCGGTAAACCTGAGCGCCAATTTCTACTGTACTTGCCTCATAGCGCAGTAGCTGTCCACGTACTCCTCTTTGGCCAATAAGCATTCGCCGATCTTGTGAAGTGGTCCGTCAGCCGTGAGACCGGCCCAGGCTCACGGAGGCGCCGCGCTTGGATGCGCCGCCCTCGGATGCGCCGCCCTCGGAGGCGACGGGCTCGGCGGCGACGGGCTCGGGCGGCGACGGGCTCGGCGGCGACGGGCTCGGCGGCGACGGGCTCGGAGGCGACGGGCTCGGAGGGGACGGGCTCGGGGCGATGGCCGCCGGCGCATTCTTCTTCTCCATCGCCGGCAGGGGAGGGCTCGTACGGCGGTTGGGGTTTTTTGGAGAAGTTGATGGGACGTGAGAGGGGTGGTTTCGTGCGTGAGCGATAATGAGACGTACCGTGTGCGAGAGGGAGGGAGAGAGGGGCTTACGCGTCCTAAATGCGACCCGAGTCAACAATGGCACGTCTTCCACGTCCGCACCGCGACACGCGTCAACAATGGCACTTCTTCCACTTCGCACCGCAACACGCGTCCTCGAGTCTAACCCCGGAAATTTAGATATACTCATGTATACCCTCGAGTCATATACTAGCATTTTTTGTATGCTCAGCTTTCACCTTGAGTGCTAATACCGGCTAGTGCAATATACTCAGTTTTACCCTCAAGTGGCTGGTCAACAGAGAGTCAACAAATGGGATTAACTAGTTAAATGAGTTATTTAATGTGCAAAAAATTCCGAAAAGGAGTGGCACTTACTCATGGAGTCTTTACCACAAATTTCCACTTCTCAAATCATAGATAAATCGTAGATAAATCAAGTTTCACCACAAATTGCCACTTCTCAAATCACCTAGTAGCTATGAAGGTGCATGGTTTTCCATAATAAGCCCTACCCAAAACAGCCTTTCCCCAAAACATACTTTGTCCGAATGAGACCATAATTTTCACACTCATGTAGATTTGTATTGCAAATAGTTTGAGGTAGGCCAAGATGGGTTTCATTGTACAAAACACGCATTTTCCATTTTTTAAATCTCATATTTGAATCCCTTAGTCCGTTTACTACTCACTTGCCCTTGGTTTCTTGATACTACTCAGCTTTGCCCTCTCCCTTCACAAACTCTCACAGACGCCCAACATTCCCCCGATTGGTCTAGCCCATGTCACGCGGATCGTGCCCGACGACCGTTGATCGTATGATCTAACGGGCAGGATAACCCCTATCTCTCTCTCTCGGTCGGGGCCACCACCCTCTCTCTCTCTCGTCGTCGGTTAGCTTCACGCAAAGTTTGGTTTTCTGCATTATTTTTCACGAGCTAAATTATAAACTCTTTTAGGCATTACTTTTCACGCAAAAAATGATAAACCATCACCGATTTGTTGTAGCCATTACTTTTCACGCACAAAAATGATACACCATCACCCATTTCGTGTACCCATTACTTTTCACGCAAAAAATGATAAACCATCACCGATTTTGTTGTAGCCATTACTTTTCACGCACAAAAATGATAAACCATCACCGATTTGTTGTAGCCATTACTTTTCACGCACAAAAATGATACACCATCACCCATTTCGTGTAGCCATTACTTTTCACGCAAAAAATGATACACCATCACCCATTTCGTGTAGCCATTACTTTTCACGCAAAAAATGATACACCATCACCCATTTCTTGTACCCATTACTTTTCACGCAAAAACGATAAACCATCACCGATTTCTTGTAGCCATTACTTTTCACGCACAAAAATGATACACCATCACCCATTTCGTGTACCCATTACTTTTCACGCAAAAAATGATAAACCATCACCGATTTTGTTGTAGCCATTACTTTTCACGCACAAAAATGATAAACCATCACCGATTTGTTGTAGCCATTACTTTTCACGCACAAAAATGATACACCATCACCCATTTCGTGTAGCCATTACTTTTCACGCAAAAAATGATACACCATCACCCATTTCTTGTACCCATTACTTTTCACGCAAAAAACGATAAACCATCATCGATTTCTTGTAGCCATTACTTTCCTTTTAGGCATTACTTTTCACGGTAAAATGATAAACTATACCCCCACAACGGTCGTCTCCTCCTTAATTTATTGTGTATAAACCCCCACAACGGTCATCTCCTCCTTATTTTATTGTGTAAACCCTACAACGGTCATCTCTCCCTTATAAACACCCACACGGCCATCCCTTGTGTCAATAGGTTCCGCCTCTCTCTTCTTTTCGTTCACATACACTTTATCCATTGCCATGGCTTCCACGTCTCTGGACGCGGACCGGAAGGGGAAGGGGAAGGGAAGGGGAAGTGGATCATCATCATTGCCACCACCACCGTCAACACCGCCATTGATCATAGAGGAGTTCTTCATCGTCGTCTATGAAGACCCTTTGGTCAAGAAGGTACGTACGCGTTCCCACATATATGATGCATGTGATTAATTATGGGCATGTTCTAAAAACCTTTAATTTCAAGGGTTCCCTAATTTCAAACGATCGGCGCTCGATCTCTTTGCAGGAACTCCCAAAAAAATTTGCGGACTATCTTGACGGCAAGGAGCCAGCTAAGGTGTATCTCGCGAGCAGCCGATCGCGGTCCTCGTCTCCGGACCGTGGAGGTCCTATTTGACGGACAAGGCCGGATGTACCTCGACAAGGGCTGGGAGAAATTCGCCATCGCGCACGGTGTGGATTTCGGCTGGTTCGTACACTTCAAATATGAAGGCGATGATGTGCTCACAAGTGAAGGTGTTCGACGGAACAATGTGCAGGAGGTACTACTACTAGACGACGAAGATACTGACGATGAAAGCGACGACGACGTGAAGCCATGCATCCATCCCCTTTAGATAATTAAGGGGATTATGACCAAGAATATATATGTAGCTTCATATGCATCGATTTAGAGATCTAGCTATTTATTATGCATGTAAAAAATAATATCGCATTTCCACTATTATTCGAGCACCACATCGCCTCCAAACGATGCCGATGCCGATGCCGATATCGGCATGGTCGAACGGCTATGCTCGCCGCCACCGCTAGGTCAACGTCGGGATGCACAATGTTTAGCATAAGAGTCACTTTAGATTAAGCTGCGAAAATGGGCCGAGGCGACCCCTACAGAGCGGCTCTATATTATATTCTCTAAATAAAATAGACGACCACAGCGGTCATTGGCTGCGGAGGCCCCACAGAGCGGCAATATATAATTTTCTATAAATAAATAGACGACCCACTGGTCATTGGCTGCGGCAGCCCCATAGAGCGGCCCCATTTGTCATTGGCAGCACCGCGTATACAATCAGGAAATAAAACGGCCCACGCGTCGGCCGGTAGATGGATCCACCGTCGAGCACGAGACGGTCAGCGAGGAACCGACCTCACGGTAACGGTAAGGCCTCCGACCCGACGGCAACCCGCGTCTTCGAGGGGTTTCAAACTAGAGGGAGGGGAAAACTGAGGAAAAACTAACGAGCTGGGGAAAACTGAGTACAACTAACGAAGCAGGGGCACGAAAATAGAAATCCCTTAGAATTAAGAGATAAGGTTTAGTCGTACACAGCTAGGTTTATTCCTAAGGTAGAAAGTCCACGGACTATAAATATGTACTTAGGGTTATTGAGAAAGGAGGACGATCACGTTCACAACAAATCAATCTAGGCGCATCGCCACCCCTTGTTTCGAGGGTTTCTCCCGGGTAAGTAACATGCTGCCTAGATCGCATCTTGCGATCTAGGCAGTATCAGTTTATTCGTTGTTGGTGTTGCTCGTGCTGAAGCCTTTTTTATGGCGAGCAACACCCTTATCGTAGATGTTTTGGGGCTAACGTCGATACTTTCATGATACGCTTGTTTAGCTACGTTGCCCCTCGATATCTAGCTGCCCTTACACCTACCTTAGGTGTTAGGGCAGCATCTTGCTTGTTCTTTATTTAGTAGATCTGATCCGTTATAGTTGTTCCTTGTTCTTCAAGGATTGGTTTGATATCCGCATGGTTAGGCCTTATAAACGGGTTGAACGATCCGGTAGTGCGTAAGGTATGGTTTATTAAGTCCTAGAGGGATTGTTCCGGGGATCAACTTCATGTTGGTTTTTAGGCCTCTTTAGGGCTGGTTTTCCGTCATCTTACGTATCTGCTAGGCTCAACTACGCGTAGGATGTTCCGGTTATGCGGTGAAAACCCTAGGCTATCGTAGATTGGTTTAACTTTATATTGATAAAGCAGGATCCCCATGTCATTGTAAATCTAACGTGAACCATGGGGCAATCGGCTCTTTGAGCCGATCCGCAGGGCAACCTAAGAGCCAATCGGGGCTCGTATTTAATGTTTACGTGTTTGCCATGCACGAAACTAATCGAAGCAATCCATCACCTTCCTGACCAGGTATAGGTCAGGTGGCACGCCCTCGCAACCGCCAGGACGTGTGCCGGAGCATTGCGGGCCGTTGCCCGAGGGACCAGGATCCACCAGCAGTCCTGGGAGCCTCCCGGCTCTCCGTGTTGCCCGTCGCTGCTCGCCGGTGGGTTTTGGTAGGCAACACGTTCTGGCACGCCCGGTGGGACACTCTACAACAACAACTACGTCGACATCTGCAGCAACCATGTCAAAAGCCGCCGATGAGGTGGTGGATGAACCAGTCACGTACGCAGATCTGCCTGAGGAGCACAAGAAGAAGTATGATGAGATAAAAGCCCTCTTAGAAGCCGATCTCATCGGCTCCTTCGCGAAGACCCGTTCACATGGAATTAGGTGGAAAGGGTTCTCACCCGAAGGCGCTCTTGATGAGGTAGACATGTCTACCTCTTCAGAGGAACGCACCAGAGCTCTACGCCAGGAAATTAATTACATGGTGGCTCATTCTCTACACCGCCATTCTGAGAGCTTGGTGAACGCCTTCGAGCGCGTTGCGGTTCGTGTGGTGCAGGAAATCATGAAGCATCAGTACTCTCCGTCAGGACCTACCCTAGGGACTCACCAGGGAGAAATACCGCTCCAGATCAGACCGCCGCTGCCATTCGCGCTTGCAGCGCCAGAGCTACAGGGTTCACCGGCGTACGTTGTCTACAAGGTTGGAGGCGATCCTGGCGATTACCAATTCCTGTATGAGCCGCCTAAGGAGATCCCACATGGATACGTGTGCACATACGTGTCGGACTGCAATACCTTGGCGCGCACGAACCAGATTGCACCAGCAGGGATTTCTGGAGTAGACGCCGACAAACAGGCATGGCTAGCTAAATATGCCACCGGAACGAGTCATGAAAGCTCGGTCCCTACAGCTGGTACCATGGAACAAATCAGCACCATCTTGAGAGACCAGTTCGGCATCTTGCCGAAGAGGAAAACAATCGGCTATTCCAAGCCGTACCCCGACGAGTATGATTTGATCCTGCTGCCACCCAAGTATCGGCTCCCTGAATTCTCAAAATTCAATGGAGCAGAAGGGTCTAGCTCAATTGAGCACGTGAGCCGATATTTGGCACAGCTGGGCATGATTTCAGCGTCAGACCCGTTACGTGTGAGGTTTTTTGCACAATCTCTCACGGGATCAGCCTTTGGATGGTACACCTCGTTGCCACCAAACTCAGTCCGGACGTGGAAGCAACTGGAGGAGCAGTTTCATGTGCAATATCACTCAGAAGCTACCGAGGCTGGCATTGCCGATCTAACGCAGGTGCGGCAGAAGCGGGGAGAAACGGTGTCTGAATACATTCAACGTTTCAGGACTATCAGGAACCGATGTTATTCGGTTCGTTTAACTGAGAAAGAAGCAGTCGAACTGGCAGCATTGGGCCTCGCAACACCGATCAAGGATCTGGCTTTCCAAGCAGAGTACAGTTCACTGGCGCACATGGTCCAGAAACTAACATCGTATGAGCAGCCACCCTGAATTGTACCAAGACAAGTTCAAGCGTCCGGTAGGCCTGGTCGAGACGGAAGAAGCTGAAGACTCTGCAGGAGACCTGGAAGTAGCCGTAGCTGAATGGGCTCGGGGGGCAGCTCCCGTGTCCTGCAAATGGGTGAAACCACAAGGGCCTGCAAAAGGGTTTGACTTCGATGTGAGCAAAGCTGAGCAGATATTTGATTTATTGCTGAAGGAAAAACAGCTGAAGTTACCCGAAGGCCATAAAATCCCTACGGCACAAGAAATGAACGGGAGACCGTACTGCAAGTGGCATCACTCGTTCACCCACACCACCAATGACTGCAAAGAGTTTCGTCGGCAGATCCAAACGGCGATAGATCAAGGCCGACTGATCTTTGGGCAGTTTGCCATGAAAGTGGACACACACCCGTTTCCTGGCGTCAACATGGTGGAACTCAATCACTCCGCGAGGCGTCGGCTAGATTTCTCGTTCGATGTTAACATGGCAGGGCCTGTACGCCACCATGGCAAGGATAAAGAAGAAAGCAGTCACTCCCGCGGCAAGGAAAATGAGGAGGCCGACCCACGCGACCGGCCCCGATATGATGACAGACGATACCTCACCGAGAAACAAGTGAGAAGCGTGCGATATCAACGACCACTCTCCACGCATCTCCTTAACAAATATGAGCATCAGTATGACCGACGTCGCCGGTACGACAGAGATGACGAGAGATATCATCGGTCTGATGTAGACAATGGAAGGTACCGTCGGTATGATAGAGACGACGAAGGACATGAACACCGCGCTAAGGGGAGGTCAAGAGAGCAGGAGGACATGGATAGACACTGGGACTGCCCTTTCTTCAAGCACTGCTGGGATTCAGGAATGAGCCGATTGCCTACAATCGACAACTGCCCGGAGTGTAGACAGCGGAAGAGGGACGCAGGAGAAGTTTCAGTTTTTAAACGTCTAGGGCCTCTCCCACCTCAGAACATACGAGCTGAGTCATCTCAAGAAGAAGACTTTGAGGAGTCAGAAGATGAAGAAGAGGATAAGTACCACCGGCCAAGGTGGTGTCCTGATGGACTCAGCCACTCCCAAAAGCGTAGGGTTCAGCGGCTACGCAGCTTGGAGCAAGCCGAGGCGCAATACCCGCACACGTTGAGGAAAGCGCGGCCCGATCCGGCCGTGAAAATTCAGCAAACTTTGGACGAGGAGAGTCGTCCACCGAAGAAAGAATGGCGCCCTAAGCAAGTAAAAGCCGATGCGAGTACATCGGTCGGCACAAATATGGTGTTCATACTTCCATCGGAGTTTCGTGCTCCAGAACCGAAGAAGTGCCAATAGCACGGTTTGATCGCGGTCCACGGCCAGTCATCTTTGAAAAGCCACGAGAGAAGGGCTACAAACATATGAAGGCCCCGTACCCGAAAGGTTATATCAATGGGCAGCCTGTCGGCAAGATGTTGGTTGACACGGGAGCGGCAGTCAATATAATGCCATATTCCATGCTACGGCGTTTGGGACGCTCCAGCGCAGATTTCATCAAGACCAACGTCACACTAAACGACTTCAACGGCCAAGCATCAGGGACGCAAGGCGTTCTGAACGTGGATCTAACCGTAGGCCGAAAAACCATCCCAACAACGTTCTTCATCGTCGATAGCAAAAGCACCTACGCTGTCCTGCTAGGGAGGGATTGGATTCACGCCAACTGCTGCATTCCATCTACAATGCACCAGTGCCTGATACAATGGGATGGAGATGACGTGGAAGTCGTGCGTGCAGACGACTCGATCGAGGTCTCAATAGCCGGCATGAACATTTGGGACTCGGAAGACCAAGAGCCGCTCTCCGGAGTCGGCTTGGACGGCTGTGAGTGCATCGAAGTTACAAAAAACGGGGTGAGGCTGGTTTTATCCACCGGCCTGATAGAGTAGCAAGAGCAACATCCATCGACATACGTGACAAGGCCGATCCCTGCGATCGGCCCCAAAAAATAAAAAGCGAGGATCTCACCTCAAGCATGTCACGTAGTCGTAGTAAGGAGACTCCCTCCTGTAAGGGAGCACAAATGAGTTGGAAGCCTTCATTGAGCAATATAATCAACAAGGAGGCCGATTCCAGCAATCGGCCAAAATTATCCTTGCCATACGTTCTGCCTGTGTTCAGCAGCGATCTAACAGGCGACGGAAAGCTAGGGTATGGGTTTACATCGGCTGATGAGCTAGAAGAGATTGACATTGGTCCTGGGGATAAGCCACGACCAACATTTATCAGCAAAAAGTTGGATCCGCATCTGAGGGGCTTGATGATAGCTTTGTTGAAAGAATACCTGCATTGTTTTGCCCGGGATTATACAGAGATGCCCGGGTTAGACAGGAGCATCATTGAGCATCGGCTCCCTCTTAAGAAAGGATTTCGGCCGTTCCAGCAGCGAGCACGACAAATGAAGGCCGAAATTCTAGAAGAAGTCAAGAAAGAGATTGAAAAGATGTTGAGCGCCGGGTTCATCAGGACATGTAGGTACGCTGAGTGGATATCTAGTATCGTACCTGTAGAGAAAAAGGACGATCGATGGCGCGTCGCCATAGATTTTCGCGATCTCAACAGAGCTACTCCGAAGGATGAGTACCCTATGCCAGTAGCCGAAACGTTGATCAATGCAGCTGCTGGTCATAAGGTTTTAAGCTTCATGGATGGCAATGCCGGTTACAACCAAATTTTCATGGCGCCAGAAGATATACACAAGACTGCATTCAGAGTACCAGGCTCGGTGGGCTTGTTTGAGTACATAGTCATGACATTTGGGCTGAAGAATGCCGGCGCAACGTACCAACGAGCCATGAATTACATCTTTCATGATCTGATCGGCAAGTTGGTGAAGATTTACATTGATGACGTGGTGGTCAAGTCTGTCTCAGTGGAGGGACACTTGGAGGATTTGCGACGCATCCTGGACCGAACTAGAAAGTTTGGACTAAGAATGAATCCAAAGAAGTGTGCCTTTTGTGTGACGGCCGGTCAATTCCTGGGCTTCCTAGTACATGAACGTGGAATTGAGATCGGCCTGAAAAGCCAGGAGGCAGTACGAACAATGAAGCCACCTACCACCAAGAAGGAACTCCAAAGTCTCATCGGCAAAATCAATTTCGTCAGAAGGTTCATCTCTAATCTGTCAGGGCGAATTGAGCCGTTCATGGGATTGGTAAAAATCAAACCTGATGAGGAGTTTCACTGGGGGGCAGAGCAACAGACGAGCGTTTGATGAGATTAAAGAATATCTAACGAAGCCACCCGTGTTGGTTCCGCCCCAAGCAAGACATGCCATTCTATATTTACCTGTCGATAGGCGACACTTCCATCGCCTCGGTGGTAGTGCAACTCTATGATGGTATGGAAAGAGTCGCTTTCTACCTCAGCGAAGGATGTTGGATGCAGAGACTAGGTACCCTGAGATCGAGAAGTTGTGCCTCTGCCTATTTTTTACCTGCACCAAGCTTCGTCACATCTTTCTCACAGCAGAAATCGTCATCATCTGCAAATCAGACGTCATCAAACACATGTTGTCGGCTCCTGTGTTGAAAGGCCGACTCGGTAAGTGGATGTTTGCATTATCGGAGTTGGATCTCCGGTATCAACCTGCGAAAGTAGTCAAAGGACAGGCGCTGGCCGATCTTATTGTTGAACGAATCAACACTGATATAGCAGCACTGTCTGTACGTGCATGGGCCATGTTTTTCGATGGATCGGTTTGCGATGATGGTTGCGGCATCAGCATTCTACTCGTGTCGCCCCGGGGGGCAACCTACTCCTTCTCCATCAGGCTATCTACCCCTTGCACCAACAATGTTGCTGAGTACGAAGCAGTACGTAAGGGGATGGAGTTGCTTATTGAAGCCGGGGCAGAAGCAGTGGAACTTTTTGGAGACTCAAAGTTGGTGATTTCCCAGATCACGGACGAATATAAATGTGAGAGCGAGTCGCTCTTCCCATTATGGATGCAATGCCGTGAGCTGATGGCACAATTTAGGTACATAAACTTCAACTGGGTCCCGAGGTCGCGGAATATCGAGGCAAACGATCTCGCACGGATGGCGTCGAGGCTACAAGGACATAGTAGATGGAGCCGATGTCCAGTGTACAGTTCATGGAACCGGATGATCGGAGAGCCGATATCTTCAATTACTTGAAAGATTCGGCTCGGGGGGCACCTAAACGGATAAGGTACAAGGCCATGAAGTATGTCCTTATTGGAGATGACATGTTCTACAGGACTTTGGAAGGATTACTTCTCAGATGTTTAGGGCCAGCCGAGTCAAATCGGCTCTTACACGAGGTACACGAAGGCGCCTGTGGAACTCATCAATCGGCTCATAAGATGAAATGGTTGATCAGGCGATCGGGGTTTTATTGGCCCACCATGCTGGAGGACTGTTTTAATTACTATAAAGGGTGTCAAGCATGTCGAAGTTTGGGAAGATTCGGATGGCACTCGCATCAGCAATGAACCCCATCATCAAGCCTTGGCCATTCCGAGGTTGGGGTATGGATATGATCGGCAAAATCAATCCTCCATCGAGCAAAGGCCATGTGTGGATTTTGGCCATCACAGATTATTTTACTAAATGGGTGGAGGCCGTTCCTATGAAGTCAGTAGCATCGGCCGATGTTATCAATTTTGTGAAAGAGCATGTCATTCACAGATTTGGGATTCCCCAGACTATCACGACCGATGGAGGTTCGATTTTCGTTTCTCGCGAGTTTAGAGAGTTCTGCGAGGACATGGGAATTAAATTGATCCGATCGTCCCCATACTATGCTCAAGCAAATGGGCAAGCTGAAGCGTCCAACCAGAGCCTTATTAAGTTGATCAAGAGGAAAGTTGATGAGCACCCTAGACGTTGGCACGAGGTATTGTCAGAAGCTCTGTGGGCTTATCGCATGTCATGTCATGGAGCGATAAAAACCTCGCCATACCATCTGGTCTATGGACAAGAAGCCGTGTTACCCTGGGAGATCACGGCTGGGTCGAGACGTGTCACGTTTCAGAATGACTTAACAACGGAATAATACGCAACTCTGATGAGTGATAGCGTCGAGGATCTGACGGAACTTAGACTTTGGCCGCTTGAGAAAATTAAAGAGAACAAAGCCAAGGTAGCTTGTGCATATAATAAGAAGGTGAAGCCGAAGGAGTTCCATGTTGGTGATCTGGTATGGGAAGCCGTATTGCCGTTGGGGACTAAGGACAAGGTGTATGGTAAATGGTCTCCAAATTGGCACGGGCCGTACAGAGTCGACCAAGTCCTAAAGGGCAATGCATACATGCTCGAGGAGCTGAGTGGTGCATAGTTCCCAGTGGCTGTCAATTGTCAGCATCTCAAGAAATATTTCCCGAGTATGTGGGATGATGGACAGTGAAATATGGGGGCCGATGCATGAAATCGGCCAGTAAAAAAAAAATTATATGCAAAGCACAGCCGATGCACTGTCATCGACTTTAGAACTAAAAGCCGATGCTTAGCCATCGACTAAAGAGGAACAACTGTCACAAGCAAGTATCAGGTCACCGTTCAGATTTTGGCACTGGCCTTGCTGGCGTTTTTGGTACAGACCGATGCGTTGCCATCGACTCTTTGAGCATTGATTTCTTTTGATAATTGGAAGAATTAAGCATGGAATCCTTCTTCATTGATTAAAAAGGGGATTTCTTACAGAGAAGAGCCGATTGCTCAGGAAAGGAAGAACAAAAGAAGAGCAAATTGCTACTACTAGTCCTATACTAGTAGTCCCTAATCTAAGGGCCGTCGCTGCCCTCGTCGTCGCCGTCGTAGCCGCCATCGGCGCTGCTGCTGGCGAGCTCTTCGTCGCTGCTGCCGTAGCCCTCGGCAGGAGCCTCTTCCTCCTCGTCGTCGTCGTCGTCATCCGACCCGGCGCGGAAGCGCTTCGCCGGCGGCTCGTCGGAGGAGGTGTCATCCTCCTCTTCCTCCTCTTCGTCGGAGGAGGTGAAGTCACCCCAGGAGAAGAGGTCATCCTCACTCTCCGCCTCCAGTTCCCCATCGATGAGGAACCGGAGGTCGTCCTCCCCGTCGGTCAGGGGCAAGTCATCATCTGAACCGACGACGGTCAGGGGTGGGCCATCTGGCACGAAGTCGAAATCCCAGTCTCTCTCATCCCAATGCTCGGGAGCGCGCCTATTGTACGCCTCCGTCTGGTTGTACTCCGGTATCGGCTCACTCGAGGAAGAGGACTGGAAAGAGAGAGCCGATGAAGCAGAGGAGGAGGATGAGTCCATGGTGTAGAGGAGGGCTTTTCGATGGCTAGTGCTGAAAAGAGGGATGAAGAAGCGAGTTGCTCGACGCGGTTAAATAAAGGGGATATAGTGGAGATTTAATGTTGTGGCGGTTTCCGAGGACATGGTGCCAAAACTGTCAAATCATGCAGAGAAGTTGAGAAGGCAAGGCATCATGATGAAAGGATACTGTGATGGTTCTGCTCTGCCACGACGTGACCCTACGAAAAAAAAACAGAGTGGTTTTGAAATTATCATTGCCAAAACCAGGGGGCATGTGTTATCACCAGATTTTAACCAAGTCCGGAGATGGGCCGTGATCGAGAAAGGCTTAGAGGACATGCATATGAAGTGTCTGTGGCACCGCCTTGTGCGAGAATTTGGGCTAGATTGCCCGTGTATCTGTATATTATGGTAGATTTAGAATTAAGAGATAAGGTTTAGTCGTACACAGCTAGGTTTATTCCTAAGGTAGAAAGTCCACGGACTATAAATATGTACCTAGGGTTATTGAGAAAGGAGGACGATCACGTTCACAACAAATCAATCTAGGCGCATCGCCACCCCTTTGCGATCTAGGCAGTATCAGTTTATTCGTTGTTGGTGTTGCTCGTGCTGAAGCCTTTTTGATGGCGAGCAACACCCTTATCGTAGATGTTTTGGGGCTAACGTCGATACTTTCATGATACGCTTGTTTAGCTACGTTGCCCCTCGATATCTAGCTGCCCTTACACCTACCTTAGGTGTAAGGGCAGCATCTTGCTTGTTCTTTATTTAGTAGATCTGATCCGTTATAGTTGTTCCTTGTTCTTCAAGGATTGGTTTGATATCCGCATGGTTAGGCCTTATAAACGGGTTGAACGATTCGGTAGTGCGTAAGGTATGGTTTATTAAGTCCTAGAGGGATTGTTCCGGGGATCAACTTCATGTTGGTTTTTAGGCCTCTTTAGGGCTGGTTTTCCGTCATCTTACGTATCTGCTAGGCTCAACTACGCGTAGGATGTTCCGGTTATGCGGTGAAAACCCTAGGCTATCGTAGATTGGTTTAACTTTATATTGATAAAGCATGATCCCCATGTCATTGTAAATCTAACGTGAACCATGGGGCAATCGGCTCTTTGAGCCGATCCGCAGGGCAACCTAAGAGCCGATCGGGGCTCGTATTTAATGTTTACGTGTTTGCCATGCACGAAACTAATCGAAGCAATCCATCACCTTCCTGACCAGGTATAGGTCAGGTGGCACGCCCTCGCAACCGCCAGGACGTGTGCCGGAGCATTGCGGGCCGTTGCCCGAGGGACCAGGATCCACCAGCAGTCCTGGGAGCCTCCCGGCTCTCCGTGTTGCCCGTCGCTGCTCGCCGGTGGGTTTTGGTAGGCAACACATATATGATAGATTGATAATCAACTTGACATAGTATTCAATATTCATCGGATCCCAACAAACACAACATGTAGCATTACAAATAGATGATCTTGATCATGATAGGCAGCTCACAAGTAAGGCTAGCAATGGGAAGGGTATGGGCAGGGTAGAGCAATACCATACCCATACCCGTATAATCAATGGGTATAAAATTCTACCCATACCCGTACCCATGGGTGTAAAACTTTACCCATACCCATACCCGGTGGGTACCCGTACCCATTGGGTACCCGGTGGGTAGGTTAAATTGTACACAAGTCAATCACTTTTATTGATAACAATTTCGATTACAAAATTAATTATCTCAACTCAATAACAGGTAGTTGAGTACATAAAAATTAACATAATATAAAAATCACATTCACATATTCTAACTCATAACTCAACAGAAGTATCACGTAAGAATTTAACAATAAATGGGCAGGGTATGGGTATACCCGTGGGTACGAGGCTATACCCGTGCCCTACCCATAACTTAACGGGCAGGGTATGGGTACTACCCATGGGCATAAAAGTGTACCCATACCCTGCCCATGCGGGTACGGTACCCGCGGGTACCCGTACCCGTGGGTAAAATTGCCATCCTTACTCACAAGATCTAACATGATAGCACAATGAGGAGAAGACAACCATCTAGCTACTGCTATGGACCCATAGTCCAGGGGTGAACTACTCACACATCGATCCGCAGGCGATCATGGCGATGAAGAGCCCTCCGGGAGATGATTCCCCTCTCCGGCAGGGTGCCGGAGGCGATCTCCTGAATCCCCGAGATGGGATTGGCGGCGGCGGCGTCTCTGGAAGGTTTTCCGTATCGTGGCTCTCGGTACTGGGGTTTTCGCGACGAAGGCTTTCAGTAGGCGGAAGGGCAGGTTTAGGGGCGACACGAGGGCCCCACACACCAGGGCGGCGCGGGCCCTAGCCTGGCCGCGCGGCCCTGTCGTGGCGGTGCCTCGTCGCCCCACTTCGTAATCCTTTCGGTCTTCTGGAAGCTTCGTGGAAAAATAAGACCCTGGGCGTTGATTTCGTTCAATTCCGAGAATATTTCCTTTGTAGGATTTCTGAAACGAAAAACAGCAGAAAATAGCAACTGGCTCTTCGGCATCTCGTCAATAGATTAGTGCCGGAAAATGCATAGAAATGACATATAATGTGTATAAAACATGTGAGTATCATCATAAAAGTAGCATGGAACATAAGAAATTATAGATACGTTTGAGACGTATCAACGCGCCGCCATCGTCCGATCCGGGAGACCCGGACCTAGGGTTTCCCCCGGAGCAGCACGAGTGAGAAACCGCAGACTGCGTCGACGATGCCTTCAAGAAGGTTGCGGCTCCCAGATACCCGCTGTGTGACCAATCCGAGGAGACTATGACGCATCTACTCACTGGATGCTCATTCTCCAGGACGATATGGTTCGAGGTCCTCTCGTGGATCCGATCCACCTCAGGACCTCCGGCTTCGGAGGGGGACTTCATGGAGTGGTGGTCGTAGGCGGGTGCGGACCGCTCCCCGCCAGTTGCGCAAAGGTACATCGTCGATAATCATGCTCACGGCATGGTGGATCTGGAAGCACCGGAATGCTGCGATCTTTGACAACGCACAACCTTCGGTGCCTTCCCTGCTCAACGACATCAAGACAGAGGCGCAACAGTGGGCGAGCGCGGGAGCCCGGGGTGTCCGCCAGATCCTCCCCTAGACTAGGTCTCCTTTCTTGGGTCGAGTTGTAGTGCGGGGTGTTGGTCCCTTATAGACATATACATATAACCTTTTTCTATCTATCAATGCATGGAAACGCAAGTCTTTTGCATTTTCTCGAAAAAAAGGTCTACCTGATACAGCTATGTTAGGCCTACCTGATACCACCGCCGCCTACGCCGCCGCTGCGGCCCGCACGTGCTATGGCATGTCCGTCAGTCGTCCGCCACCGTCCGGAACCAGCTGATTGCGATAATTCGCACGCAAACGATGCGGCGATAGCCGCCCTTGATCGTCGTGGCGGGTTTGCGTTTGCCACTGCTCGGTCCCTCATCCAGGGAAATCAGCACTAGATTGTTTTTCAAGGTACGAGCACTCATACAGACTGCTAAACTCTTCTGATGCCTGCTGTAATGCCTAAAACCTAATGCATTATTCTTTGGAACGCGTAATCACATTAGTTAGTATAACAGTAGTACGTACTATGCTAGTGTGCTTAGATCAGAGATACCAGCTATAGATCTTATTTGTATTTCATTTAGTTAACTATTCTTCTGTAGGTAAATTTTCACGTATTGCCTTCTCCATGCGACATACCACTATGGAGCCGAGATAAATGGTCTGGTCACGTCGTTTCGAAATCAGCTGGAGGGTATGGGGTCTTTTGTCCCGATCCGTTAGGAACCTTTTGTCGCGGGTGGTGAATCGGGCAGGGACAAAAGGGTCTGAGGCATTCTGCGGCCTGCTGGTTTGAGCCATAAATCGGGAAAAAAGGTCCAGACCTATATATACACAGCCCCCCCCCCCCACCCCCACCTCCCTACATTTTTTTTCCTTGGTGGTGGAAGGTGGAGGTTTATGCTAGCTTTTTTTTTCTTCATGTGTACAAGAGGTGTCTGATGAAATGTTTGCGAGGATGCCACTTGATTTTATTTAATAAGATTTCTCCTCTTTTTGGTTCTAAAAGGTTAACAACTATTTTCTCGTTGGGCTTTCTATTTTTGTGTCCTCGGTTCATTAGTTGTACTCAGTTTTCCCCAACTCCTTAGTTTTTCTTCAGTTTTCTCCAGGCCCTTGTCTGAAATCCGCAGAAGGAGCTCGGACGGTAGGATTCCCGTTTAGTTGGCCATTCCGTGCTGACGTGTGGGGCCGCATCGTGTGGGGCCGCGTCGCGTGGGGCTGGTAGAAAGGGACCGCGTGGACAGGACGAGACCGCGTTTGGTTGTACGTGAGCAGGAGCTGGGTGTTGCCTCTCTCGGCCCATATTGGCATATCCCTTTTTAACAGCACATTTTTTTCCTCTTTCTCTCTGTCTTCTTTCACCAAATTATTATCAAATCTAGAGAAGCATCCATTTCTGTCTTTTTTCAATTGTTTGTTCTTTTTGCCCTCGTTTTTTGCTCAATATGGAAGCAAATCTAGTACTCCCTCTGGTCCATATTAATAACCTCACCAATCTTGGTTCATATGTACTCCCTACGTGCATGTATATAAGATGTTTTGGTTTTTTCTTTAATTAATCTACTTTAGTTTGTATCTAGTCTAGGTTTTAGTGTGTAGGTTCACTCTTTTTAGTTTGAATGCAGTCCACTCTAAAAACATCTAAGAAATCAAGGACGCCCAACAATCAAGTATAGTAGAATAGAGATACATAATAGGTAGATAATAAGTTGCATACATCAGCCAAAATAAGGTTCTTAGGTTCTTGATAACACCAACATATTAACAACAACAAAATAAAAAGCTGCTTTGCAGCAGCAGCACACGTCCTGCACTCCGCCTACTCCATCTGGCTCCTCCTCCAGTTCTTGCTCCCCCGTCCCTTGATTTTGGGCACCTTGGGCTTGATCGGAGGCATGCGCCGGCGGCGATTGATGCGTGTAGTTGACACGTCCGTTGGGAACCCCAAGAGGAAGGTGTAATGCGCACAGCGGCAAGTTTCCCTCAGTAAGAAACCAAGGTTTAATCGAACCAGTAGGAGTCAAGAAGCACGTTGAAGGTTGATGGCGGCGGGATGTAGTGCGGCGCAACACCGGAGATTCCGGCGCCAACGTGGAACCTGCACAACACAACCAAAGTACTTTGCCCCAACGAAACAGTGAGGTTGTCAATCTCACCGGCTTGCTGTAACAAAGGATTAACCGTATTGTGTGGAAGATGATTGTTTGCAAGAACAGTAAAGAACAATAGCAGCAGATTGTATTTCAGATGTAAAGAATAGGACCGGGGTCCACAGTTCACTAGAGGTGTCTTTCCCATAAGATAAAAGCATGTTGGGTGAACAAATTACAGTCGGGCAATTGACAAATAGAGAGGGCATAACAATGCACATACATGACATGATAAATATAGTGAGATTTAATTGGGCATTACGACAAAGTACATAGACCGCTATCCAGCATGCATCTATGCCTAAAAAGTCCACCTTCGAGGTTATCATCCGAACCCCTTCCAGTATTAAGTTGCAAAACAACGGACAATTGCATTAAGTATGGTGCGTAATGTAATCAATAACTACATCCTTAGACATAGCATCAATGTTTTATCCCTAGTGGCAACAACACATCCACAACCTTAGAACTTTCGTCACATCGTCCCGGATTCAATGGAGGCATGAACCCACTATCGAGCATAAATAGTCCCTCTTGGAGTTAAGAGCAAAAACTTGGCCGAGCCTCTACTAATAACGGAGAGCATGCAAGATCATAAACAACACATAGGTAATAACTTGATAATTAACATAACATAGTATTCTCTATCCATCGGATCCCGACAAACACAACATATAGTATTACGGATAGATGATCTTGATCATGTTAGGCAGCTCATAAGATCCAACAATGAAGCACAATGAGGAGAAGACAACCATCTAGCTACTGCTATGGACCCATAGTCCAAGGGTGAACTACTCACTCATCACTCCGGAGGCGACCATGGCGGTGAAGAGTCCTCCGGGAGATGAATCCCCTCTCCGGCAGGGTGCCGGAGGAGATCTCCAGAATCCCCCGAGATGGGATTGGCGGCGGCGGCGTCTCGGTAGGTTTTCCGTATCGTGGCTCTCGGTACTGGGGGTTTCGCGACGGAGGCTATTTGTAGGCGGAAGGGCAGGTAAAGAGGCGGCACGAGGGGCCCACACCATAGGTCGGCGCGGCCGGGGCCCGGGCCGGGCCGCCCGGTGTTTCGCCACCTCGTGGCCCCACTTCGACTCTCCTTCGGTCTTCGGAAGCTTCGTGGCAAAATAGGACCACGGGCGTTGATTTCGTCCAATTCCGAGAATATTTCTTTACTAGGATTTCTGAAACCAAAAACAGCGAAAACAGACAAGCGGCTCTTCGGCATCTTGTTAATAGGTTAGTTCCAGAAAATGCACGAATATGACATAAAGTGTGCATAAAACATGTAGATATCATCAATAATGTGGCATGGAACATAAGAAATTATCGATACGTCGGAGACGTATCAGCATCCCCAAGCTTAGTTCTGCTCGTCCCGAGCGAGTAAAACGATAACAAAGATAATTTCTGAAGTGACATGCCATCATAATCTTGATCATACTATTTGTAAACATATGTAATGAATGCAGCGATCAAAACAATGGTAATGAAATGAGTAAACAAGTGAATCATAAAGCAAAGACTTTTCATGAATGGTACTTCAAGACAAGCATCAATAAGTCTTGCATAAGAGTTAACTCATAAAGCAATAAATCAAAGTAAAGGTATTGAAGCAACACAAAGGAAGATTAAGTTTCAGCGGTTGCTTTCAACTTGTAACATGTATATCTCATGGATAATTGTCAACATAGAGTAATATAACAAGTGCAATATGCAAGTATGTAGGAATCAATGCACAGTTCACACAAGTGTTTGCTTCTTGAGGTGGAGAGAAATAGGTGAACTGACTCAACATAAAAGTAAAAAGAATGGTCCTTCAAAGAGGAAAGCATCGATTGCTATATTTGTGCTAGAGCTTTTATTTTGAAAACATGAAACAATTTTGTCAACGGTAGTAATAAAGCATATGAGTTATGTAAATTATATCTTACAAGTTGCAAGCCGCATGCATAGTATACTAATAGTGCCCGCACCTTGTCCTAATTAGCTTGGACTACCGGATCATCGCAATACACATGTTTTAACCAAGTGTCACAATGGGGTACCTCCATGCCGCCCTGTACAAAGGTCTAAGGAGAAAGCTCGCATTTTGGATTTCTCGCTTTTGATTATTCTCAACTTAGACATCCATACCGGGACAACATGGACAACGGATAGTGGACTCCTCTTTAATGCATAAGCATGTGGCAACAATTATTATTCTCATATGAGATTGAGGATATATGTCCAAAACTGAAACTTCCACCATGAATCATGGCTTTAGTTAGCGGCCCAATGTTCTTCTCTAACAATATGTATGCTCCAACCATTAAGGTGGTAGATCTCTCTTACTTCGAAAAGACGGACATGCATAGCAACTCACATGATATTCAACAAAGAATAGTTGATGGCGTCCCCGAAACATGGTTATCGCACAACAAGCAACTTAATAAGAGATAAAGTGCATAAGCACATATTCAATACCACAATAGTTTTTAAGCTATTTGTCCCATGAGCTATATATTGCAAAGGCGAATGATGGAATTTTAAAGGTAGCACTCAAGCAATTTACTTTGGAATGGCGGAGAAATACCATGTAGTAGGTAGGTATGGTGGACACAAATGGCATAGTGGTTGGCTCAAGGATTTTGGATGCATGAGAAGTATTCCCTCTCGATACAAGGTTTAGGCTAGCAAGGTTTATTTGAAACAAACACAAGGATGAACGGTGCAGCAAAACTCACATAAAAGACATATTGTAAACATTATAAGACTCTACACCGTCTTCCTTGTTGTTCAAAACTCAATACTAGAAATTATCTAGACTTTAGAGAGTCCAAATATGCAAACCAAATTAGCAAGCTCTATGTGTTTCTTCATTAATGGGTGCAAAGTATATGATGCAAGAGCTTAAACATGAGCACAACAATTGCCAAGTATCAAATTATTCAAGACATTTTAGAATTACTACATGTAGCATTTCCCAATTCCAACCATATAACAATTTAACGAAGAAGATTCAACCTTCGCCATGAATACTATGAGTAAAGCCTAAGGACATACTTGTCCATATGCAACAGCGGAGCGTGTCTCTCTCTCATACAGTGAATGCTAGGATCCTTTTATTCAAACAAAAACAAAAACAAAAACAAACCGACGCTCCAAGCAAAGTACATAAGATGTGACGGAATAAAAATATAGTTTCAGGGGAGGAACCGGATAATGTTGTCGATGAAGAAGGGGATGCCTTGGGCATCCCCAAGCTTAGACGCTTGAGTCTTCTTAAAATATGCAGGGGTGAACCACCGGGGCATCCCCAAGCTTAGAGCTTTCACTCTCCTTGATCATATTGCATCATACTCCTCTCTCGATCCTTGAAAATTTCCTCCACACCAAACTCGAAACAACTCATTAGAGGGTTAGTGGACAATAAAAATTAACATGTTCAGAGGTGACACAATCATTCTTAACACTTCTGGACATTGCATAAAGCTACTGGACATTAATGGATCAAAGAAATTCATCCAACATAGCAAAAGAGGCAACGCGAAATAAAAGGCAGAATCTGTCAAAACAGAAAAGTCCGTAAAGATGGATTTTATTGAGGCACCAGACTTGCTCAAATGAAAATGCCCAAATTTAATGAAAGTTGCGTACATATCTGAGGATCACTCACGTAAATTGGCATAATTTTCTGAGTTACCTACAGAGAATTAGGCCCAGATTCGTGACGAGCAAAGAAATCTGTTTCTGCGCAGTAATCCAAATCTAGTATTCACTTTACTATCAAAGACTTTACTTGGCACAACAAAACACAAAACTAAGATAAGGAGAGGTTGCTACAGTAGTAAACAACTTCCAAGACTCAAATATAAAACAAAGTACTGTAGTAAAAACATGGGTTGTCTCCCATAAGCGCTTTTCTTTAACGCCTTTCAGCTAGGCGCAGAAAGTGTATATCAAGTATTATCAAGAGATGAAGCATCAACATCATAATTTGTTCTAATAATAGAATCAAAAGGTAACTTCATTCTCTTTCTAGGGAAGTGTTCCATACCTTTCTTGAGAGGAAATTGATATTTAATATTACCTTCCTTCATATCAATAGTAGCACCAACGGTTCGAAGAAAAGGTCTTCCCAATATAATGGGGCAAGATGCATTGCATTCAATATCCAAGACAACAAAATCAACGGGGACAAGGTTATTGTTAACCATAATATGAACATTATCAACTCTCCCCAAAGGTTTCTTTTTAGCATTATCAGCGAGATTAACATCCAAATAACAATTTTTCAATGGTGGCAAGTCAAGCATATCATAGACTTTCTTAGGCATAACAGAAATACTTGCACCAAGATCACATAAAGCATTACAATCAAAGTCATTGACCCTGATTTTAATGATGGGCTCCCAACCATCTTCTAGCTTTCTAGGAATAGAAGTTTCAAGTTTTAGGTTCTCTTCTCTAACTTTTATGAGAGCATTTGTAATATGTTTTGTGAAAGCCAAGTTTACAGCGCTAGCATTGAGACTCTTAGCAAGTTTTTGTAAGAACTTTATAACTTCAGAGATGTGGCAATCATCAAAATCTAAATCATTATGAGCTACAGCAATGGGATCATCATCCCCAATGTTGGAAAAAATTTCAGCAGTTTTATCACAGAGCAGTTTCAGCAGTTTTAGCAGTTTCAGGTAATTTTGCGCGCTTTGCACTAGGAGTAGAAACATTGCCAACACCAATTATTTTACTATTGATAGTAGGAGGTGCAGCAACATGTGAATCATTAGCATTGCTAGTGGTGGTAATAGTCCAAACTTTAGCTACATTTTTCTCTTTAGCTAGTTTTTCATTTTCTTCTCTATCCCACCTAGCACGCAGTTCAGCCATTAATCTTATATTCTCATTAATTCTAACTTGGATGGCATTTGCTGTAGTAACAATTTTATTTTCAATATCCCTATTAGGCATAACTTTTGATTTCAAAAGATCAACATCAGAGGCAAGACTATCAACCTTAGAAGCGAGAATATCAATTTTATTGAGCTTTTCCTCAACAGATTTGTTAAAAGAAGTTTGTGTACTAATAAATTCTTTAAGCATGGCTTCAAGACCAGGGGGTACACTCCTATTATTGTTGTAAGAATTCCCATAAGAATTAGCATAACCGTTACCATTATTATAAGGATATGGCCTATAGTTATTACTAGAATTGTTCCGATAAGCATTGTTGTTGAAATTATTATTTTTAATGAAGTTTACATCAACATGTTCTTCTTGGGCAACCAATGAAGCTAACGGAACATTATTAGGATCAACATTAGTCCTATCATTCACAAGCATAGACATAATAGCATCAATCTTATCATTGAAGGAAGAGGATTCTTCAACAGAATTTACCTTCTTACCTTGTGGAGCTCTTTCCGTGTGCCATTCAGAGTAATTAATCATCATATCATCAAGAAGCTTTGTAGCCGCCCCCAAGGTGATGGACATAAAGGTACCTCCAGCAGCTGAATCCAATAAATTCCGCGAAGAAAAGTTCAGTCCTGCATAAAAGGTTTGGATGATCATCCAAGTAGTCAGTCCATGGGTTGGGCAATTTTTAACCAAAGATTTCATTCTTTCCCATGCTTGAGCAACATGTTCATTATCCAATTGTTTAAAATTCATTATGCTACTTCTCAAAGATATAATTTTAGCAGGGGGATAATATCTACCAATAAAAGCATCCTTGCATTTAGTCCAGGAATCAATACTATTCTTAGGCGAGAGATAGCAACCAATCTTTAGCTCTTCCTCTTAATGAGAAAGGAAACAATTTTAATTTTATAATGTCACCATCTACATCCTTATACTTTTGCATTTCACATAGTTCAACAAAATTATTAAGATGGGCAGCAGCATCATCGAACTAACACCGGAAAATTGCTCTCGCATAACAAGATTCGATAAAGCGAGGTTTAATTTCAAAGAATTCTGCTGTAGTAGCAGGTGGAGCAATAGGTGTGCATAAGAAATCATTATTATTTCTGGTTGTGAAGTCACACAACTTAGTATTTTCAGGGGTGGCCATTTTAGCAGTAGTAAATAAAGCAAACTAGATAAAATAAATGCAAGTAACTAAATTTTTTTTTGTGTTTTTGATATAGAGTGCAAGACAGTAAATAAAGTAAAGCTAGCAACTAATTTTTTTTGTGTTTTGATATAATGCAGCAAACAAAATAGTAAATAATATAAAGCAAGACAAAAACAAAGTAAAGAGATTGGGAAGTGGAGACTCCCCTTGCAGCGTGTCTTGATCTCCCCGGCAACGGCGCCAGAAATTTGCTTGATGCGTGTAGTTGACACGTCCGCTGGGAACCCCAAGAGGAAGGTGTGATGCGCACAGCGGCAAGTTTCCCTCAGTAAGAAACCAATGTTTAATCGAACCAGTAGGAGTCAAGAAGCACGTTGAAGGTTGATGGCGGCGGGATGTAGTGCGGCGCAACACCAGAGATTCCGGCGCCAACGTGGAACCTGCACAACACAACCAAAGTACTTTGCCCCAACGAAACAGTGAGGTTGTCAATCTCACCGGCTTGCTGTAACAAAGGATTAACCGTATTGTGTGGAAGATGATTGTTTGCAAGAACAGTAAAGAACAATAGCAGCAGATTGTATTTCAGATGTAAAGAATAGGACCGGGGTCCATAGTTCACTAGAGGTGTCTCTCCCATAAGATAAAAGCATGTTGGGTGAACAAATTACAGTCGGGCAATTGACAAATAGAGAGGGCATAACAATGCACATACATGACATGATAAATATAGTGAGATTTAATTGGGCATTACGACAAAGTACATAGACCGCTATCCAAGCATGCATCTATGCCTAAAAAGTCCACCTTCGAGGTTATCATCCGAACCCCTTCCGGTATTAAGTTGCAAAACAACAGACAATTGCATTAAGTATGGTGCGTAATGTAATCAATAACTACATCCTTAGACATAGCATCAATGTTTTATCCCTAGTGGCAACAAGACATCCACAACCTTAGAACTTTCCGTCATCGTCCCGCATTCAATGGAGGCATGAACCCACTATCGAGCATAAATACTCCCTCTTGGAGTTAAGAGCAAAAACTTGGCCAGAGCCTATACTAATAACGGAGAGCATGCAAGATCATAAACAACACATAGGTAATAACTTGATAATTAACATAACATAGTATTCTCTATCCATCGGATCCCGACAAACACAACATATAGTATTACAGATAGATGATCTTGATCATGTTAGGCAGCTCACAAGATCCAACAATGAAGCACAATGAGGAGAAGACAACCATCTAGCTACTGCTATGGACCCATAGTCCAGGGGTGAACTACTCACTCATCACTCCGGAGGCGACCATGGCGGTGAAGAGTCCTCCGGGAGATGAATCCCCTCTCCGGCAGGGTGCCGGAGGAGATCTCCGGAATCCCCGAGATGGGATTGGCGGCGGCGGCGTCTCGCATAGGTTTTCCGTATCGTGGCTCTCGGTGCTGGGGGTTTCGCGACGGAGGCTATTTGTAGGCGGAAGGGCAGGTAAAGAGGCGGCACGAGGGGCCCACACCATAGGTCGGCGCGGCCGGGGCCCGGGCCGCGCCGCCCTGGTGTTTCGCCACCTCGTGGCCCCACTTCGACTCTCCTTCGGTCTTCCGGAAGCTTCGTGGCAAAATAGGACCCCGGACGTTGATTTCGTCCAATTCCGAGAATATTTCTTTACTAGGATTTCTGAAACCAAAAACAGCGAGAAAACAACAGAATCGGCTCTTCGGCATCTTGTTAATAGGTTAGTTCCAGAAAATGCACGAATATGACATAAAGTGTGCATAAAACATGTAGATATCATCAATAATGTGGCATGGAACATAAGAAATTATCGATACGTCGGAGACGTATCAGCGATCTCCACCCGCTGGAAGTTGCGGAGGTGAATGCCGAGCGCCTTGTGATTGGCGCGGAAGGAGTAGACGTTCACCGTCGTGCCGACCTTGGGGAAGGTCCTTCCGATGTCTTTGGCATGCGTGAGGAGGCAGTTGAAGTTGGTGCCGCCGAGTCTCCTAGTGCATAAGGGGCACTTGTAGACACCTTTGGTGAAGTAGGAGGCGAACTGGCCGACCTGCTGCCTCCGCAGCACCTGCCGAGCCTTGGTGTGATGTTCCTCCTCGTCGTTGCCGACGTCGCTGCCAGACACCTGATCCATGTCAAACGGAAAGTATGAGTGAATGAGTTGCAACATAACAAAGTTAGAAAAAATAGAGGCAACCTCAGTTAGATTGAACACGATTATATATCTACAGGGACGGGATTAGCGAACCAAAGCTCATGCACAACAGATTTGTACACAACAATGGTTCTCTGAACCCGCTCTATACAAATTTGTGCCCAATGATTCATCATACGCAAAGAAACAAATTCCAGATCTGAATAAATTAACCGAACGACCGAACCCCAAATCTTAACCTCAAATCTTAACTAATTAAGATCCCATGATTACTTTCATAAATCAAGAAGGGATCAAATCAAAATGGAATAAAATCGGCGCAAATATTAACCCAATACTCATCCTACCTACAGATCGGCAAGTAATCATGGAATCATCAAAAATAGGGTTGAAAAGGGAAGGGAAGGGGAACAACAAGGGAGCAAACCGTAGTTACCTCGTTCCAAGGGTCTTCCATGCAGGTATCGTAGGGGTTCGCCGGACAGTCGTACGGCACCTCCTCGTAGGGGTCCCATTCCGGCGGGATCTGACCGCCACCGGTGGCAGCCTCCGATGCACCGGCGGGAGCCGCCAATGCACCGGGGGCGGCGATGGCCATAGATGGGACAACGCCGAAGACGGAGGCGTCGTGCTTAGAGGGCAAGGCGTCGAGGACAGAGGACGGATTCGCATTCTCCTTGTCCATCGCCGGTAGAGGAGAGGGAGAGAGTTTTTTGCTTTGGAGAAGATGATGGGACGTGAGAGGCGGCGTTACGTGAGGGAGCGAGAGTGACAGTGAGATAGTGCGAGGAGGCGAACAGGGAGAGGCATCTATAAAGGCGAGGATTCGTAAATGCGACCTGCGTCCTATGCGTGCACGGTTGCACGTTTGCACGTCTTTGACTTCTGCACCGCGACACGCGTCCACGATTGCACGTCTTCAACTTCTGCACGCGTCCTACGCGTCAACAATTGCACGTCTTCCGCTTCTGCACCGCAACACGCGTCCTCGATTCTAACCCACGAAATTTAGATATACTCAGGTATACCCTCGAGTCTTATACTAGCATTTTTTGTGTGCTCGGTTTTCCCCTTGAGTGCTAATACTGGCTAGTGCAATATACTCAGTTTTACCCTCAGGTGGTTGGTCAACAGAGAGTCAACAAATGGGATTAAGCTATCTAATTGAGTCATTTCATGCGCAAAAAATTCCAAAAAAAATAAAACCGTAGTGGCACTTACTCATGGAGTCTTCTTACGCGGTCTGCCACGTTGGGAACCATAACAATCATAGATAAATCAACTTTTACCACAAATTTCCACTTCTCAAATCACCTAGTAGCTATGAAGGTGCATGACTTTCCACAATAAGCCCTTCCCAAAACAGCTTTCCCCAAAACATACTTTGTCTGAATGAGGCCACAATTTTCACACTCATGTATATTTGTATTGCAAATAGTTTGAGGTAGGCCAAGATGGGTTTCATTGTACAAAACACGCATTTTCCATTTGTTAAATCTCATATTTGAATCCCATAGTATGTTTACTACTCACACGCCCTTGGTTTCTTGATACTACTCAGTATTGCCCTCTCCCTTCACAAATTCTCACAGGGGACGCCCAACCTTGTCCTGATTGGTCTAGCCCTTGACACGCGGATCGTGCCCGCCGACCGTTGATCATATGATCTAACGGGCAGGATAACCCCTTTCTCTCCCTGATCGGGGCCACCACCCTCTCTCTCTCTCTCTCTCTGTCGGCGGCTAGCTTCCACCCTCTATCTGTATTATTTTTCACGCGCTAAAAATTATAAACTCTTTTAGGCATTACTTTTATTTTAGGGAATATAGTTTGGGATATAGTTTTGGCTATTTGAAAAGTCCCAAAAGTGGTATAATTTTGGTATAAACACGAGGCATACATATTTGTGGGATTTCGGTGAATGGATTATTTATCACCCCTCTATCAGTTATCAACTTTCTTTAGCATTCCTTTTCTTTTAGGGAATATAGTTTGGGATATAGTTTTGGTAATTTCAAATGTCCCAAAAGTGGTATAATTTTGGTATAAACACGAGGCATACATATTTGTGGGATTTCGGTGAATGGATTATTTATCACCCCTCTAACAATTATCAACTTTCTTTAGCATTCCTTTTCTTTTAGGGAATATAATTTGGGATATAGTTTTGGTAATTTCAAACATCCCAAAAGTGGTATAATTTTGGTGTAAACACGAGGCATACACATTTGTGGGATTTTGGTGAATGGATTATTTATCACCCCTCTAACAATTATCAACTTTCTTTAGCATTCATTTTCTTTTAGGGAATATAGTTTGGGATATAGTTTTGGTAATTTCAAACGTCCCAAAAGTGGTATAATTTTGGTATAAACACGAGACATACATATTTGTGGGATTTTGGTGAATGGATTGTTTATCACCCCTCTAACAATTATCAACTTTCTTTAGCATTCCTTTTCTTTTAGGGAATATAGTTTTGGTAATTTGAAACGGCCCAAAAGTGGTATAATTTTGGTATAAACATGAGGCATACATATTTGGCATATTTGTGGGATTTAGGTGAATGGATTATTTATCACACCTCTAACAATTATCAACTATCTTTAGCATTTCTTTTCTTTTAGGGAATATAGTTTTGGTTATTTGAAACGTACCAAAAGTGGTATAATTTTGTTATAAACATGAGACATACATATTTGTGGGATTTCGGTGAATGGATTATTTATCACCCCTCTAACAATTATCAACTATCTTTAGCATGCCTTTTCTCTTAGGGAATATAGTTTTGGTTATTTGAAACGTCCCAAAAGTGGTATAAATTTGGTATAAACGTGAGACATACATATTTGTTGGATTTCGGTGAATACATTATTTATCACCCCTCTAACAATTATCAACTATCTTTAGCATTCCTATATTCCCTAACACGTATTTTTTTTTGGTAATTTCGGTGAATGCACACACTAACTTTGAAAACAACTACATGTAACTGAATAATGGATTTGTAACAAGGGATCCCTTGTAACAACTTCTAGCACCTGATGCGCAATGATAAGAATCCAATCGCAATTATACAACAACAAAATAAGCATCCATCAGATTAGCTTTCTTCTTCAACTCGATCAGCGGCCTTAACTGCTTGTTAATTTTCTTCAGTTCTCCCTTCACTTCCACCAGTTCTGCATTGGGAGCATTAGGCATAATCGGAAGGGCCCTAATCGCAACGGCTCCTCTCTCCGCCGCATTCTCTATAGCAAGTCCCCCTCCCTAATAGCGCTGCCCAATAGTTCCAATTGATTCCTGCAATTGAAGCCTCTGAACATACACATCAATCCGCTCGAAATGTCTGCATTTCATCAGGATCTGAAAACAACAGCGTGAATCCTAAATCCCAAATTTGAGGGAATAACAAGAAAATCGATGGAAAACATAGCAATTGGAGCGAGATCTAACCTTATCCCCCTCTCTATATGGCAAGCTCTCGCATGCAAGGAACTCACGTCCACGGTTGCGGTTGTCGTCCGTCTTACAGATCGACCGCTTCAGAGGCTCCTGGCGTGGGCACTCAGGGCATCTTGTCAAAGGCACGGGTCCATACTGTGGCCATGAAGAACGGGAGGTCGAAGAGAAACTAGACATCACCCGCCTGCCGGTGAAGGGCTGCCGCTGGCGGAGAAGAAGAACAATGGGGCGCGAGGAAAGAAAAGGGAAGCAATGGCACAGGCACGGGTGCGGGGCTGGCTCGGGCTCCCATTTTGCAATGGTCACCTCGGTAAGCTGTGGGTCTGGCGCGCTAGCATGGACAAGTTGTGGGTCCCACGATAATCTGAATAAGGGGAGACGTGTCCACTGCGGGGCACCAATAGCGGCCCCACTAACGGTCAACATAACGGGGTTCCTCCCGTCCGAGCTCCTTGTGAGGGTTTCAGACAAGGGCTTGGGCAAAACTGAGGAAAACCTAAGCGGCTGGGGAAAACTGAGCACAACTAAGGACCCGAGGGCACGAAAATAGAAAGCCCTTTCTCGTATATATAGACCGCACAATACTAATTTTAGCTTGGTGATTGCATTTGATACATAATTGTACTGATGGTGCAGATGAGTCATCCATGGATGTACGGTAACCGATGTGATCCTGCTTTCAGAGAGGGCGTGAAATCTTTCCTGCTTGTGGCGGAGGCCAACAAGTCGAAGCAAGGTTTTATTTGTTGTCCATGTCTGAAATGCCGGAATGAGAAGGATTACTGTGGTGACCCGGCATACCACTGCATGGTGTAGTATGCAAGTCTGATATAACACCAATGAAACATCGTTCCACTAGTATTATATCGCTCAGAGTGGTACAACAGAAACATATGCGGGTCCAAGGCATGTCTATAGAATTACATACAGACTCTGTTACAGAAGATTAGCACAGCCTCCTTCTATACAATGAGGTAAAACTGCAAATAAACTCCAGGAGAACGACTCGTAGTCTAATCCTAACACGAACTCTATTTGTAGAGTATTTAACTAGCTACAGAGGCTATGAATAGATTCTAGCTAAATAGGAGCTAAGTTTAGGAAGCTAGTTCCTTTCTATTGCTAATCTAGGTTTCTCCTCGTTGGATGTGGTATCTGACTCCTCTGATAGGTCCTGTTTCTTGAAGTACTTGTTGACTCCTCGGCCTTCGAGTTGCACTGTAGATCCTCCATCGTGGCCTCCATATCTAAGCAGGGGATTTAAGAGTGGGATGAGTACGAGCGTACTCAACAAGTTCATTATAGGAAAGAGGTGTTTAATGCACTAACTACAACATTAGACCAGAAGGTCTAATACCAATGCAGGTTTTCATAACCATTTCTTCAAAAGGTTGCTTTTATTCGGAAGAACTATGTCCGTCGGCCTTCACCGGTTTACTAGAACTTCATGGAGCTCCTTTCCGGCCGCGTTCCCGGTTCCATATCCCGGAACGAGGAGTGACAGGTCACGGTTCTTTACACTCTGCAGAGGTGTGTTGCTTTACCCATAAGAGATCTTAACCTTGGTGCCAACCGGGCGTACTCCCCGTCCACACTTCCTTTGGTGTGAGGCCCGGTATAAGGTCATATAGCCAATCATATTCCTCCGCTACCTCGCACACCCACCCTTTTGTAAGATTGTCTTCCCCTATATCTATGGTGAGACCGACCCAGGCATTTGTTCTCCCCTATACCAATTAAGGTAGACCGTTCCGAACAATTTTTATATGCCCTGCCCTATCAACCATAGATAGACCGTTCCGGACACCTTACAATCCATCATAGACCGCATTACCGTGGGGACTTTAGGCTTCCCTAGCCCACCGCTTGTCCCTCGGGATACAAGTGTCTACGGCAAGCGCATCCGTTGATGTACAAGAGGTGGAAATACGATTGACTATTCCGTCCCACTCCAGATCTTATGGTTAACACGGGTATTACGGCACAAGAATCACTCGGCGACATTTGTTGTTTAATCCTAGATGGATATAAACCCGTGCAATGGAACCTCCACCATATCAACACAATCCATGGTTCCATTGCCCACCACATAGTCATATTCATAGTTATGAAAGTAGTGGTTTTGATTTTTATGCAATAGTGATAACCATAATACTTTGCAAGTAATTTGATAGAAATACTCAAATGACATGAGCAAGTGATGAACTTGCCTTTCTTGGCTGCAAGATTATGCAGACAAGGTCTTCGATGCGTAATAACTCCAAATTCTGAAATAGCATCATCGTCCGGTAAGGACGATGTTTAAAAGATTGCCAAGGATGCAATAATGCATAAGTATGAGATGCAATCGCTCTAAGCGTGACCTAACCCCGATGATTTAGGATTAGTGAGTGGTATTGATTAGTTCAGGGTGTGTTGCACTTTTAGAATGATTCTCATACAAGGTTCTTATTCGGGTGTGGTTACATGGTATCATAAACGAGTACGCAATATATCATAACAATAATATTAGTAGCACATAACTATAACATTTGGTATAATCCTAACATGTAATGAATAGTGGTTGTTTTTAGCACTACATGGCATGGTTAATGATTAATTATCATATACTTCAAAAGAATAACTTTTGAAGAACGTGTTCTTTAATAAAGAACAAGTATGATAGTTAGGGTTGTGGAGTTCTATGGTTTACTATGGTTTCAACTAATTTCTGGAGCAAGGTTTATATGGATCACAACCTAGTTGGATTCATCAGCTACTAGGGCTTGTATTGTTGAATTAAGCCTAGGCATCTTAAGCAATTAATTCCACATGGGTGCTATCAAGATTGGTTTATCTTGCTAGTGATAGCTGGCTAGGGTTTATAGGTCCTTATAAGCAGGGTTGATGATGGTTCTCGGTTTACTTCAAAAGAATAACTTTTGAAGAACATACTTCTTAAATAATAAGAAGTATATCAATTAGGTTGAGATTGTTTAGGTTTGCTATTTAATTCCCTAAGTAAAGAGTGGTTGGTTCTTAGATGGAATGGTTCCTAAGTATTTCACACTAGTAGGGTTTAGTGGAGTGTGGTTAGTTAATGCAAGATAATAAGCATGGTTGCTATTTGGGTTCATCACAATGGTGTGATGCTAGGCATGGATAATTAAAGATGAGGTTTTTGGTAATGGAAGCTAGGGTTTAGATTTGGTTGATCCTACTTGATCAACTAGGTTGAGTAGGTATGCATACATTACATTATTGATAATAGGACTCCTAGATTTTATGTGAACATAGCAAGTATTAATTTGCTAATTATGGTTCTATGAATTCAAGAGGAAGTACATGATCTCATGTTATATCTAGTGTTTAGATTTTGGAAACCATTTAGGATTTACACATAAAATGGTGGAACTAGGGTTTCATAATAGAATTAGGGTTTTAGTGTTCACATGGAATTATGAAACCATAAGGTTATTTAAAATGGAACTAGGTTTCATAATTACTATTTAGTTCTTAAGTTAAGAACTTTATTATCAATTTGAAATTATTAATAACTTTGAAATAAAAATAATATTGGATTTGACATTTTATTATTTTTAATGAATTAATAATTAAGAGAATTATTAATAGGGTTTAAATCCTCCTATTAAGGATTTAATAAATTATAAGCAAAGGAAAATTAGTTTAATATTTTCCTGATTTGCTTACTGGTTTTTATTAATTTTAGAAGTTTTTCTTAATTATTGAATTTTTTAAATGAATTTAGAATATAAGAAAAGGCTTAAATAACAAGTATTAAACAATTAAATTTTTATTAAAAATAAAAATTCAAAACTGGATAGATTTTATTTTTAGGAACATTTTGATATCTTATTTGTATTTTTCTGATTTCAAATGAATTTTCTATATTCCTGCATAATTTCAGTTATTTTCTGTAATTTAAAATGACTAAGAACTGCTATTTGTACCCGGTATAGACCTACCTACGGTGACCGATCGGGTGGGTCTAGGGCCGAGTCACGTGCCACGTGGACATGACCAAGTCAAAATCGATTACAGGCTTGGACTACGGTGGCCGGCGGGAAATCGGCGACAGCGCCGCCGTTTCCGTGCTCGATGAGATGGGCGAGTGGTTTTATTCGAAACCCCACGCGAAAATGAACCATATGGTGGTGGTGCCGTTGATTATAAGTCGCCGGAGCTTGCTCGCCGGCGAGGTCGAGCGGCAGTGCTCGCGGACGATCGGCGTGACGGCGATGCAAAGGGAATTAGAGGGAGCTGAGGGGTGCTGGAGTACCAGTGGATCACCGGGATCACGATGGGCTTGACGGCGAAGCAAGGAGAGGTCGAAGTCGTCGCAATCGACGCCTCCCGGCGTCGAAGAAGACGAGCTCGACGGAGATGCTCCGGGGTGATTCGGTTCAATTCCTCGGGCTAGTGGAGCAAGTCGAGGACGGCGGTCATCATGGCGATCACGGCGAGGCTTGGGAAGGTTCCGAACGGCGGCAATGAGGAGGGCCGGGGCGAGCTAGGGTTTGTCCTTTTTTCGGAATTGAAACAGAGAGGGTAAAGCCGGGAGCTTCCATGCCTTTATATCGCCACCGGCGTGCGTTGGCAGTCAAAACGGCGATGGCGACCACGGGACGTGTCCCTCCCCGCCGTGGTGTCGCTCCCAGAGCGTGCGAGCGAGGCAGAGATGACGAAGACGAAGACGATATCGTCCTCTTCGTATTTATCTTAAACGAAGGGGTATTGGGCTGGTTCTGGTGGGCTTGGCCTTTGGTGGATTTCTCCACGGGCTACTGCTAGGCTGCTACGTGGGCTGCTTCAGTCCATCAGGTAAGCTCCTCCTCCCTCTATTTTCTGTTTTATTTCTTATTTCTTTTTTATTTTTCTAGTTTGTATTGTTTGGATTCAAATTTGAATTCAATTCTGCCCTGCAGATATTTGCATATACTTTTAACTTGGAAATTACCTCTTAAGTAATAATTCTACTTGAGACTTACTATTTTGATTTTTAATATGATGATAGGTTCAACATACACAATATTTCAAATATGCATGTTAATAACTTATAATTTCCATTCTCTTTCTTTTGGAATTCCAAGTATTTCTAATACTTGTAATACTTGTTAATACTAGATGAAATGTTGGCTTTGATTTATCTAGCAAGGATTAATTGATGGATTGTGATCTTAGTGCTTAGTCTTTTATTTTAAAATAGGCTTTCAAGAGTGTGATTTCATGTGTCCTAAGTTTTATAATTTAAGGAGTTGATCTAATGGCAGGATTTCATGTGCATGAACATTTATAGGGCTTGATAGCTTATTTGATAGTTTGACTACTTGCATAACATTTTATTTGAGCATCTATTTGTTAAGATCTTGTAGGTTTTATTATAATCCTATTTCAAGGTTAGCTCTAGGATTATATTTAATAACACCTTGAATTACCTAGAGTAGATATTACTCTCATCATGGTTGGGTCTTGGTTATAATGATAAGTGGTTGATCACCACCATAGGTCTAATCAAATGGTTTAGCACTTGGTTATTCTTTAGTTCCATATTTAAGCATGAGCTTTAATTATTGAACAATTCTAGGGTTCTCATCTTATTCACCTAATGGCAATTGGTTTGAATCTCAATCTTAGAGCTTGGTTTTATCATATACCCATAGATTTCTATTATATTCATAATCTATTGTTCAAGGAGCTAAAGTAGCTATATTTCTTTTTATAGTTAACTTTGGTTATAATGATGAATGGTTTCTCACCATATAAATTATAGGCTTTAATTCTAAGCTCTTCTTATGTGCTTAAATCCTCTACTTCAAGTTCTTAGGTTTATGATCACTACACAATTTATAATGATCAAGATTTGACTTCCCAAGGTATCTCTCATTAAATGAGGTTCTCACTTCCATGATCAAGCACTGCCTTGATCAACTAGGGTATAGCACTTTTTATTTTAATTTTTAGGATGGGCTTACTATGGTTGCCTCAAAAGTTTATATCCCAGGAGACTGCCTGAGATATACATTTAGAGTTCTTCTCAATGAATGATGATGTAATCATCAGGGTATATAGCTAGTTCTCTCCCTCAAGACCAAGTGTTTCCTTAACTTTCTTGAGTGTAACACCGTAGCTTGAGCTCTCTCTCATAGGAATAGTTTATTCAAGGGTGTTTGGTGTACTCATAATATCTCCTTAGGTATCTAGGCTCAGGTTCCACTTGTCTAGCTTAATTGGTTAGTCTCTTCCTCACCTTATCAATTCATGGGTATGGTATTATTCCATGTGATAATAGGTTGTTTCACCACTCCAAGATGAGATGGTTAATCTCCTAATACTTTAGTTCAAAGGTTGTCCTTTATTCTTAGATAGGTAAAGCTTAGATTAGTATGAATGGTCTCACTCATTTGGGAAAGACTTTAATACTAACCTAAGGTTAGGCTCTTTAGAGATTGATGTGATCATCAATGTCTATGTTAAATATAAATGGTTTATCTCTCTAGGAATTGTCTTGGATAATATCCTAGGGTTTCTCTTCAAGATAATGTTTTGAATGCTTGGATGTATATCCAAGGTTTAGCTTAAGGTTTGTTATTGCTTCTCTAATAATTATAGTAGAACTCTCACCTCTCTAGGTTTGATGTGTATTAATATGGAATGGAGAAGGATATATATTTCTTAGTTGGATCTCTTTGTCTTGTGATAATTCCAATGTTGAAGTGGAATGAGTACCATGAGGTTTCATGGTAAGATCATGGATAGTTTTAAGACATGGAGAAGATAGTCAAGAATGGTTTCTCCATTTTATTGTTACTTGGTTTGTAATTGAATTGGTGTTCATATGTCTGTGACAAGGATTACCCTATTATAATCTTTTATAAGATCAAGCAATTGATCATTTAGTAAAGTGTTGTTGTGTTGGTTATTAGTTCCATTTGATCTAACACCTTAGATCAAATCAACTCTTCCCAAAACAAGGTTTGAACAAAGTCACATTGAGGTTTATAGCGCTTGACTTGATGAGCTACTTCAATTCCACCAAGGTCAAGTGAAACTTCAGTTACTGTGACCGTTTTACTTTAAAGCGCGAAAATTCCCCAGATTTTCTATGCATGAATGCAATGCACACATCAGTTTCCTCTATTTTTGTAACCCCAATACCTGGGATATTACAGTCTCTACCCCTTAAACTAAACTTTGTCCTCGAAGTTTGAACTCTCTCACGTTTCGGAGTGTGGATCTGACTTGTGCAGACTACTTCTTTTATCGAACTCCGTGGTGATCTTACTGGATATAATTGAATATATCCCTAGTCCAGATTCTTCCTGGAATCCCTTAGGGTTTGTCTCTGAACATTATTTTCTCACTCCAATTCTATGATTTTTCTCTGAAGTCTAATATTACCTGTCTCTGAACCATGGCTCTGACTTAGATTCATGGATTTCTTCCAACTATTATAATCTTGTTTCCTATCTCATTGAAGATTCAATGATTGGGACTTCTTCTTGTCCTGGCAGTCTTTATTGAGTACTAATTGGATAACATTCTCCTATTTGATAAAATAGGTCTTTGTTTTCCCTTACTACCAAAACTACAATAATGGTACTTTGTAAGGTACTAAACATGGAAATGATCATGATGGTTTATTCCTCTAAGAATGGATTAGACTCATTTAGTCCATCCAATCATGGTTTATAGTTGATACCTATAACTCTTTAGATTCATTTAGGTTCCATGAAAGGAATCTTTCATGTAGTCTCTGATTCTGGTATGGTCAAATCCCTTCAGTCTTTGACCTCCTTGAGCTATATTTGGACTCTGACATTTCCTTCGTCCAACTTCTTTATCTTTGACTTACTTGAGCTTAAGTACTTCTGAGTAGATATTACTTCCTTGCTCAATTTATAATCCACTTCTTACGTCCTCGAGGTATGAACCTCGGCTTCTGGTCTGACCTTCTTCTGAAGTAGTGTTCAAAAATCTTATGAAAATAAGATCGAACTTCCTCTCAGTTCAGACCTTCTTCTTCTATCTTGCTTAAAGTATTGAGTTATTGTACATCCAACTCAATCTTTACTCTACCCCTTAGAGTTTTGTTATTGTCTTCAATTCCTTTTCTTCCAACTAGTAGACTATGGTTGTAATATTGGTCTGGTTCTAACTTATGGGCTTTACTTCTTCTAAGGTCTCGCGAAGAATGTTTGTGGTGTATCCACTCAATTGTGGACATCCAATGTGAATCCTTCGACTAAATGTTTATAGATCTAGCTATTTGGCTGACAAGAGTTTTATTTGTTCACAAACTTTTGATACAAATAATTAAATCGTGGACTATTTGTAATACCACTGATACCAGCTGTGGTTATTATACCAACTGTGGCTATTTGATATCTAAAAATGGATTCTATTATAGGTTTTGATCAATTGTACGAGCCATCTTCTACTCTATCTCGCAGAATTGATCCTATACCAATTGTGGTCTTCTGATATCGACTATGGTCTTCTTATGTCTGCTATGATTTCATATATCACCTTCCTTCATTCAGGTTTTATTTTGCAAGAAAATCACTAGCTGACACTATGATTATAGTATCCTAAGTGATTTCCCATGCATTCCCTCTTCCATAATGACTATGGTTCTACTTCTACTACTCCACAGTCATCATATTTCTAACCTTCATGCTTCCTATGTACTAAAGTACTCCTCTATTGAGGTAAAGCATGAGTTTCTGATTGTACTTCTTTCGGAGTCTTGTGGTTACTTCCCACAACTTTACTTCCTTTTTCTGATGAACCTTCATCTTGTCTTCGGAATCTTCCAGAATTAGTCGCTTCCTCACACGAATACTATAACCCTCTAGATCTATAGCATCAAGTAATGACTTGATATAGCAACATGCGTTTGCATATCAAAGTCAAACTTCATGTATGGATCTAGTCAAACAATGAAAATCCAATAAAATCCAAGAAGATTCAGCTTTGTGTTTATAGTACACACCATCATAAGCCTGAATATACTAGTTGAGTAAGACATCTCGAAACATCAGGCTGAGATGTGTAGTATATAACACCACATAAGATAGGTTTATATCGTGATACTTAGCACGAATATAGGGAACTCTACTATTTGTCTCAACCTTTACCTTACTTGCACATTTGCAATGAGATAAACTTGAAACAAAGTGGTCTAGGATAGTTGTGGTTAACCTAATTTTCTTTGGAAGTATTGACTTAGCTTCCATTTTTATTGAGGACTACTTCAATGATATGTCTGGTTCTAACATCACTATTCTAGACACATAACTATTGGAATATAGCTCCTATACTTCCAAGTTATTGTATCGTAAGGCTATGGACCTAATGTTCTTGACACAGTTCCCATGGTTTTGGGACATAATTCTTGCACTATTGTTTAGCACTTGGCTTCTTATTGTACTCCTCCAAAATACTTATAACGTTCTATTCCATCACATAATGATTCTCAGGTGAATCATATATGACTAACAACTCTACCATGTAAGTAATCATATGTTATTCATATCTCTCTTCCTTACCTCCCATGATTGACTCATCATGGTCTATACTACTTCATCTAACTTAGATTGATCACTTACTATCAAATGTTTCACAAGTTTGGATAAATTTTAATTACTCCTTACTTAACTTGGTCTACATCTTCTATTAGAATATCTTAATTATCTATATCCTTTGATATTACTCCTATTACAGATCTGGATAACTCTTATTTAATCATAACATATGTTGGTACACATCTTCCAATAGGATAGCTTCCTTATGGTTGTATCCTCTCTTTGGACTACCATGTATTGTATACCAACTGTGATCTACTCATCTATTGTTTTACGGACATAATGGTATGCTACATACTTGGGATTAACTAACTAACTTTGCTTAGAAAAGATAGATTAATAAGGTTGACTCAAGTGTGTCAGGATTATTCTCAAGTGAATATCCATCTCAAGTCATAAGAATATTTGGTTTATCTAAGACAACTTCCTATAGACACTACCAATCCTATAGGTCTCCTTTAAAGGGTTTTAATCCTAGGGTCAAAGCATTTGCTCGATCTGATACCAACTGTGGTGACCCGACATACCACTGCATGGTGTAGTATGAAAGTCTGATATAACACCAATGAAACATCGTTCCACTAGTATTATATCGCTCAGAGTGGTACAACAGAAACATATGCGGGTCCAAGGCATGTCTATAGAATTACATACGGACTACTGTTACGGAAGATCAGCACAGACCTCCTACTATACAATGAGGTAAAACTGCAAATAAACTCCAGGAGAACGACTCGTAGTCTAATCCTAACACGAACTCTATTTGTAGAGTATTTAACTAGCTACGGAGGCTATGAATAGATTCTAGCTAAATAGGAGCTAAGTTTAGGAAGCTAGTTCCTTTCTATTGCTAATCTAGGTTTCTCCTCGTTGGATGTGGTATCCGACTCCTCCGATAGGTCCTGTTTCTTGAAGTACTTGTTGACTCCTCGGCCTTCGAGTTGCACTCGTAGATCCTCCATCGTGGCCTCCATATCTAAGCGAGGGATTTAAGAGTGGGATGAGTACGAGCGTACTCAACAAGTTCATTATAGGAAAGAGGTGTTTAATGCACTAACTACGGCATTAGACCGGAAGGTCTAATACCAATGCGGGTTTTCATAACCATTTCTTCAAAAGGTTGCTTTTATTCGGAAGAACTATGTCCGTCGGCCTTCACCGGTTTAATAGAACTTCATGGAGCTCCTTTCCGGCCGCGTTCGCAGCTTCCATATCCCGGAACAGGGAGTGACAGGTCACGGTTCTTTACACTCGCAGAGGTGTGTTGCTTTACCCATAAGAGATCTTAACCTTGGTGCCAACCGGGCGTACTCCCCGTCCACACTTCCTTTGGTGTGAGGCCCGGTATAAGGTCATATAGCCAATCATATTCCTCCGCTACCTCGCACACCCACCCTTTTGTAAGATTGTCTTCCCCTATATCTATGGTGAGACCGACCCAGGCATTTGTTCTCCCCTATACCAATTAAGGTAGACCGTTCCGAACAATTTTTATATGCCCTGCCCTATCAACCATAGATAGACCGTTCCGGACACCTTACAATCCATCATAGACCGCATTACCGTGGGGACTTTAGGCTTCCCCAGCCCACCGCTTGTCCCTCGGGATACAAGTGTCTACGGCAAGCGCATCCGTTGATGTACAAGAGGTGGAAATACGATTGACTATTCCGTCCCACTCCGGATCTTATGGTTAACACGGGTATTACGGCACAAGAATCATCTGGCGACATTTGTTGTTTAATCCTAGATGGATATAAACCCGTGCAATGGAACCTCCACCATATCAACACAATCCATGGTTCCATTGCCCACCACATAGTCATATTCATAGTTATGAAAGTAGTGGTTTTGATTTTTATGCAATAGTGATAACCATAATACTTTGCAAGTAATTTGATAGAAATACTCAAATGACATGAGCAAGTGATGAACTTGCCTTTCTTGGCTGCAAGATTATGCGGACAAGGTCTTCGATGCGTAATAACTCCAAATTCTGAAATAGCATCATCGTCCGGTAAGGACGATGTTTAAAAGATTGCCAAGGATGCAATAATGCATAAGTATGAGATGCAATCGCTCTAAGCGTGACCTAACCCCGATGATTTAGGATTAGTGAGTGGTATTGATTAGCTCAGGGTGTGTTGCACTTTTAGAATGATTCTCATACAAGGTTCTTATTCAGGTGTGGTTACATGGTATCATAAACAGGTACTGCAATATATCATAACAATAATATTAGTAGCACATAACTATAACATTTGGTATAATCCTAACATGTAATGAATAGTGGTTGTTTTTAGCACTACATGTCATGGTTAATGATTAATTATCATATACTTCAAAAGAATAACTTTTGAAGAACGTGTTCTTTAATAAAGAACAAGTATGATAGTTAGGGTTGTGGAGTTCTATGGTTTACTATGGTTTCAACTAATTTCTGGAGTAAGGTTTAGATGGATCACAACCTAGTTGGATTCATCAGCTACTAGGGCTTGTATTGCTGAATTAAGCCTAGGCATCTTAAGCAATTAATTCCACATGGGTGCTATCAAGATTGGTTTATCTTGCTAGTGATAGCTGGCTAGGGTTTATAGGTCCTTATAAGCAGGGTTGATGATGGTTCTCGGTTTACTTCAAAAGAATAACTTTTGAAGAACATACTTCTTAAATAATAAGAAGTATATCAATTAGGTTGAGATTGTTTAGGTTTGCTATTTAATTCCCTAAGTAAAGAATGGTTGGTTCTTAGATGGAATGGTTCCTAAGTATTTCACACTAGTAGGGTTTAGTGGAGTGTGGTTAGTTAATGCAAGATAATAAGCATGGTCGCTATTTGGGTTCATCACAATGGTGTGATGCTAGGCATGGATAATTAAAGATGAGGTTTTTGGTAATGGAAGCTAGGGTTTAGATTTGGTTGATCCTACTTGATCAACTAGGTTGAGTAGGTATGCATACATTACATTATTGATAATAGGACTCCTAGATTTTATGTGAACATAGCAAGTATTAATTTGCTAATTATGGTTCTATGAATTCAAGAGGAAGTACATGATCTCATGTTATATCTAGTGTTTAGATTTTGGAAACCATTTAGGATTTACACATAAAATGGTGGAACTAGGGTTTCATAATAGAATTAGGGTTTTAGTGTTCACATGGAATTATGAAACCATAAGGTTATTTAAAATGGAACTAGGTTTCATAATTACTATTTAGTTCTTAAGTTAAGAACTTTATTATCAAGTTGAAATTATTAATAACTTTGAAATAAAAATAATATTGGATTTGACATTTTATTATTTTTAATGAATTAATAATTAAGAGAATTATTAATAGGGTTTAAATCCTCCTATTAAGGATTTAATAAATTATAAGCAAAGGAAAATTAGTTTAATATTTTCCTGATTTGCTTACTTGGTTTTTATTAATTTTAGAAGTTTTTCTTAATTATTGAATTTTTTAAATGAATTTAGAATATAAGAAAAGGCTTAAATAACAAGTATTAAACAATTAAATTTTTATTAAAAATAAAAATTCAATATTGTATTTTTACTGGATAGATTTTATTTTTAGGAACATTTTGATATCTTATTTGTATTTTTCTGATTTCAAATGAATTTTCTATATTCCTGCATAATTTCAGTTATTTTCTGTAATTTAAAATGACTAAGAACTGCTATTTGTACCCGGTATAGACCTACCTACGGTGACTGACTGGTGGGTCTAGGGCCAGGTCACGTGCCACGTGGACATGACCAAGTCAAAATCGATTACTGAGCTTGGACTACGGTGGCCGGCGGGAAATCGGCGACGCCGCCGCCGTTTCCGTGCTCGATGAGATGGGCGAGTGGTTTTATTCGAAACCCCACGCGAAAATGAACCATATGGTGGTGGTGCCGTTGATTATAAGTCGCCGGAGCTTGCTCGCCGGCGAGGTCGAGCAGCAGTGCTCGCGGACGATCGGCGTGACGGCGATGCAAAGGGAATTAGAGGGAGCTGAGGGGTGCTGGAGTACCAGTGGATCACCGGGATCACGATGGGCTTGACGGCGAAGCAAGGATAGGTCGAAGTCGTCGCAATCGACGCCTCCCGGCGTCGAAGAAGACGAGCTCGACGGAGATGCTCCGGGGTGATTCGGTTCAATTCCTCGGGCTAGTGGAGCAAGTCGAGGACGGCGGTCATCATGGCGATCACGGCGAGGCTTGGGAAGGTTCCGAACGGCGGCAATGAGGAGGGCCGGGGCGAGCTAGGGTTTGTCCTTTTTTCGGAATTGAAACAGAGAGGGTAAAACTGGGAGCTTCCATGCCTTTTATACCGCCACCGGCGTGCGTTGGCAGTCAAAACGGCGATGGCGACCACGGGACGTGTCCCTCCCCGCCGTGGTGTCGCTCCCAGAGCGTGCGAGCGAGGCAGAGATGACGAAGACGAAGATGATATCGTCCTCTTCGTATTTATCTTAAACGAAGGGGTATTGGGCTGGTTCTGGTGGGCTTGGCCTTTGGTGGATTTCTCCACGGGCTACTGCTAGGCTGCTACGTGGGCTGCTTCAGTCCATCAGGTAAGCTCCTCCTCCCTCTATTTTCTGTTTTATTTCTTATTTCTGTTTTATTTTTCTAGTTTCTATTGTATTGTTTGGATTCAAATTTGAATTCAATTCTGCCCTGCAGATATTTGCATATACTTTTAACTTGGAAATTACCTCTTAAGTAATAATTCTACTTGAGACTTACTATTTTGATTTTTAATATGATGATAGGTTCAACATACACAATATTTCAAATATGCATGTTAATAATTTATAATTTCCATTCTCTTTCTTTTGGAATTCCAAGTATTTCTAATACTTGTAATACTTGTTAATACTAGATGAAATGTTGGCTTTGATTTATCTAGCAAGGATTAATTGATGGATTGTGATCTTAGTGCTTAGTCTTTTATTTTAAAATAGGCTTTCAAGAGTGTGATTTCATGTGTCCTAAGTTTTATAATTTAAGGAGTTGATCTAATGGCAGGATTTCATGTGCATGAACATTTATAGGGCTTGATAGCTTATTTGATAATTTGACTACTTGCATAACATTTTATGTGAGCATCTATTTGTTAAGATCTTGTAGGTTTTATTATAATCCTATTTCAAGGTTAGCTCTAGGATTATATTTAATAACACCTTGAATTACCTAGAGTAGATATTACTCTCATCATGGTTGGGTCTTGGTTATAATGATAAGTGGTTGATCACCACCATAGGTCTAATCAAATGGTTTAGCACTTGGTTATTCTTTAGTTCCATATTTAAGCATGAGCTTTAATTATTGAACAATTCTAGGGTTCTCATCTTATTCACCTAATGGCAATTGGTTTGAATCTCAATCTTAGAGCTTGGTTTTATCATATACCCATAGATTTCTATTATATTCATAATCTATTGTTCAAGGAGCTAAAGTAGCTATATTTCTTTTTATAGTTAACTTTGGTTATAATGATGAATGGTTTCTCACCATATAAATTATAGGCTTTAATTCTGAGCTCTTCTTATGTGCTTAAATCCTCTACTTCAAGTTCTTAGGTTTATGATCACTACACAATTTATAATGATCAAGATTTGACTTCCCAAGGTATCTCTCATTAAATGAGGTTCTCACTTCCATGATCAAGCACCTGCCTTGATCAACTAGGGTATAGCACTTTTTATTTTAATTTTTAGGATGGGCTTACTATGGTTGCCTCAAAAGTTTATATCCCAGGAGACTGCCTGAGATATACATTTAGAGTTCTTCTCAATGAATGATGATGTAATCATCAGGGTATATAGCTAGTTCTCTCCCTCAAGACCAAGTGTTGCCTTAACTTTCTTGAGTGTAACACCGTAGCTTGAGCTCTCTCTCATAGGAATAGTTTATTCAAGCGTGTTTGGTGTATTCATAATATCTCCTTAGGTATCTAGGCTCAGGTTCCACTTGTCTAGCTTAATTGGTTAGTCTCTTCCTCACCTTATCAATTCATGGGTATGGTATTATTCCATGTGATAATAGGTTGTTTCACCACTCCAAGATGAGATGGTTAATCTCCTAATACTTTAGTTCAAAGGTTGTCCTTTATTCTTAGATAGGTAAAGCTTAGATTAGTATGAATGGTCTCACTCATTTGGGAAAGACTTTAATACTAACCTAAGGTTAGGCTCTTTAGAGATTGATGTGATCATCAATGTCTATGTTAAATATAAATGGTTTATCTCTCTAGGAATTGTCTTGGATAATATCCTAGGGTTTCTCTTCAAGATAATGTTTTGAATGCTTGGATGTATATCCAAGGTTTAGCTTAAGGTTTGTTATTGCTTCTCTAATAATTATAGTAGAACTCTCACCTCTCTAGGTTTGATGTGTATTAATATGGAATGGAGAAGGATATATATTTCTTAGTTGGATCTCTTTGTCTTGTGATAATTCCAATGTTGAAGTGGAATGAGTACCATGAGGTTTCATGGTAAGATCATGGATAGTTTTAAGACATGGAGAAGATAGTCAAGAATGGTTTCTCCATTTTATTGTTACTTGGTTTGTAATTGAATTGGTGTTCATATGCTGTGACAAGGATTACCCTATTATAATCTTTTATAAGATCAAGCAATTGATCATTGAGTAAAGTGTTGTTGTGTTGGTTATTAGTTCCATTTGATCTAACACCTTAGATCAAATCAACTCTTCCCAAAACAAGGTTTGAACAAAGTCACATTGAGGTTTATAGCGCTTGACTTGATGAGCTACTTCAATTCCACCAAGGTCAAGTGAAACTTCAGTTACTGTGACCGTTTTACTTTAAAGCGCGAAAATTCCCCAGATTTTCTATGCATGAATGCAATGCACACATCTGTTTCCTCTATTTTTGTAACCCCAATACCTGGGATATTACAATTACTCTTGCTCAAGAGACATTTAGAGCCACCTGCTTCGGCACGGATTCATGTCCGGCTATAATGTTTGGACCAAGCATGGAGAAGAAGGGGTTATGATGGAAGATGGCGATGAAGAAGATAACGATGAAAACTACCGATCTATGTTCTCTGAATACAATGATACCGCAATGGAAGACAATGAAGAAGAAGGAGGTGAAGAATGGGCACCAGATGAGCCTGGTGATGATGATCTTCGTCGGGCCATTTCTGATGCAAGGAGAGACTGTGGCACAGATAAGGAGAGGTTGGAGTTCCACAAGATGTTAGAGGACCACCAAAAATTGTTGTACCCAGGTTGTGAAGGTGGGCAGAAAAAGATGGGTAGCATATTGGAATTGCTGAAATGGAAGGCACAGGCCTGTGTGACTGACTCGGGATTTGAAAAATTGCTGATAATATTAAAGAAGCTGCTTCCAAGAAAGAACGAATTGCCCGCCAGTACGTATGAAGCAAAGAAATTTGTCTGCCCTCTAGGATTAGATGTGCAGAAGATACATGCATGCCCTAATGATTGTATCCTCTACCGCGGTGAGAAGTACGAGAATGTGAATAAATGCCCGATATGCGGTGCATTGCGGTATAAGATCAGAAGAGATGACCCTGGTGATGTTGAGGGCGAGCCACCCAGGAAGAGGGTTCCTGCGAAGGTGATGTGGTATGCTCCCATAATAGCACGGTTGAAATGTTTGTTCAGAAACAAAGAGCATGCCAAGTTGTTGCGATGGCACATGGAAAAACGTAAGAAAGACGCGATGTTGATGCACCCTGCTGATGGTCGGTAGTGGAGAAATATTGAGAGAGAGTTCCCAGATTTTGCAGGTGAGGCAAGGAATTTATGATTTGATCTAAGTACAGATGACATGAATCCTTTTGGGGAGCAGAGCTACAGTCACAACACCTGGCCCGTGACCATATGTATCTACAACCTTCCTCCTTGGTTGTGCATGAAGCGGAAGTTCATTATGATGCCAGTGATTATCCAAGGCCCAAAGAAACCCGACAACGACATTGATGTGTACCTAAGGCCATTAGTTGATGAAATTTTGGAGTTGTGGCCCGAACCAGGTGTACGTGTGTGGGATGAGCACACCGAACAAGAATTTGACCTACGAGCATTGCTATTCGTAACCATCAATGATTGGCCTGCTCTTAGTAACATTTCAGGACATACGAACAAGGGATACAATGCATGCACACACTGTTTAGATGAGACTTAAAGTAAATATTTGGAAAAAAGTAGGAAAAATATGTACCCGTACAATCACCGTTTTCTTCCGCGCAGACATGCCTTAAGGAAAAAAGGTAAGCATTTCAATGGCGAGGCAGAACCCCGTCCGAAGCCTGTCCCGCGTAGTGGTGCTGATGTATTTGACATGGTCAAGGATTTTAATGTTATCTTTGGAAAGGGCCCAGGAAGTCGACCTGTTCCAAAAGACGCTGACGGACACGCGCCCATGTGGAAGAAGAAATCTATATTTTGGGAGCTAGAATATTGGAAAGTCCTGGAAGTCCGCTCTGCAATCAACGTGATGCACCTGACAAAGAATCTTTGTGTGAATATTCTATATTTCCTGGGCATGTATGGGAAGACAAAAGATACAACAGAAGCACGAGAGGACCAGAAACGTCATAAAGGACGAGACGGCAATCATCCAGGGCAGTTTCAAGGGCCTGCCAGCTACGCTCTTACCAAAGAAGAGAAAGAAATCTTTTTTGAACCCTATTCAGTATCAAGGTTTCGTCTGGTTTCTCGTCGAATATAAAGGGAATAGTAAATATAAAAGATAACAAAATCCAGAACCTAAAGTCTCATGAATTCCATGTGCTTATGACACAATTGCTTCCGGTTGCATTGACGGGACTTCTACCAGAAAATGTTCGACTAGCCATTGTGAAGATATGTGCATTCTCCATGCAATTTCTCAGAAGGTAATGGATCTAGAAAGTTTGTTAGGGTTACAGGTTGATGTGGTCGAATGTCTTGTCAGCTTTGAGTTGTTGTTCCCACCATCCTTCTTCAATATTATGATGCACCTCCTCGTTCACCTAGTTGATGAGATTAGAATTCTCGGTCCTGTATTTCTACACAATATGTTCCCCTTCGAGAGGTTCATGGGATTTTTAAAGAAATATGTTCATAACCGCGCTAGGCCAGGAGGAAGTATCTCAAAGGGCTACGGAATAAAGGAGGTCATTGAGTTTTGTGTTGACTTTCTTCCTGACCGGCCTTAAGCCGATTGGTGTTCTTGAATCTCGGTATGAGGGGAAAAGGCACACTAGGAAGGAAAGCAACGGTGTGCAGGGACAAGCTTTCTTTCAATCAAGCACACTACACAGTTCTATACAATTCCATCTTGGTGGCTCGTACATCGAGATACACAAGAATGTTGTACGAGAAGTAAACCCGGGCTAGCCCGAGTCCTTGATTACACGTCAACACATGAAGGCCTTCGGCAGTTGGTTGCGAACACATCTCATAAGTAGCACCACTGTTGGAGAGCAGATGTACTTGTTGGCCATGTTACCATCTTCAAACATATGTACATTCCAAGGGTACGAGATAAATGGGAATACATTTTACACGATCACCCAAGATAAAAAGAGCACCAACCAAAACAGCGGTGTCCGCTTCGATGCAAAAGACGAGAATGGGCAGACCACCACATATTATGGGTACATAGAGGAGATATGGGAACTTGACTATGGACCTACTTTTAAGGTCCCTTTGTTTCGGTGCAAACGGGTGAAGCTCAGCGGGGTACAGGTAGACGATAAGTATGGCATGACAATAGTGGATCTCAACAATCTTGCGTACATGGACGAGCCATTCGTTCTAGCCAACGAGGTGGCTCAATTTTTCTACGTGGAGGACATGTCTAGCAAACCGAGAAAAAGAAATCAACAAAAGAATACATCAACCGAGGAGCCAAAGCGCCACATAGTTCTTTCGGGGAAAGGAAACATCGTGGGAGTGGATAAAAAGACAGACATGTCACAAGATTATAATAAGTTTAAAGAAATTCCGCCCTTCACGGTGAAAATTGACCCAAGCATCTTGCTAAATGATGAATATTCTCCATGGCTACGATGTAGAAGAAAACCACAGCACTAGATGGCGTTGTTGGCGATATTTGAACATGTAATGTAATAATGTATTCTTAATAGTTCCCAAGACAATCTCTACATTTATGTAATAATGAGAATCCTCCTCTTGTACCCTGAGCTACTGGTTGTTGGGTGTATATATACTAGCAGCTTCCGGGCGGGAGTCCTGCTTGCGGGAAGAGTTCCCTCGGATGGAGCTTCCAAAGATGTCTAAGACGGCTGGCCATCTAGACATCTTCGAGAAGCTCCGTCGGAGAGGCTCTTTCCTTCCAGGTCCCGGTCGCCGGGTTTTACCAGATGACAAGGGATTAACTTATCAATGCCTACGTATTGTAGACTAGGGTTTTAGTCGGAAGTAGAGGGCAAGTAGATCTCGAATGTTTCAGCCGAAAAGTACTCGAAGATTATGAAAACTAGGGTTGTGTGAAACAATGAGTCGGTCCTCTCTTTGTCCCTCGACTCCCCCTTATATAGGAGGCGGAGCCGAGGGATTCGTAATACACAAGTTACAGAGTCCGGGAGGGTTTCTAACCCATCCCGTAAAATTACAAGTCTATATTTCCTAATACAACTCTAACTTTCCTTAATATAACTTGGGCTTCTAAACTTCATATTCTTTGACTCGTGGGCCTTCAGTAAACCCTGGGTACCATCTTTAGCAGGCCCATTGGGGATGCCTACGTCACCAGCTCCCGGGAAGCTCTCTCTGCTCTCCCCTCCTTTTGTACCCTGAGCTACTGGTTGTTGGGTGTATATATACTAGCCGCTTCCGGGCGGGAGTCCTGCTTGCGGGAAGAGTTCCCTCGGGCGGAGCTTCCGAAGATGTCTAAGACGGCTGGCCATCTAAGACATCTTCGAGAAGCTCCACCGGAGAGGCTCTTTCCTTCCAGGTCGCTGTCGCCGGGTGTGTACCAGCTCCCGGGAAGCTCTCTCTCCTCTCCCCTCCTTTTGTACCCCGAGCTACTGGTTGTTGGGTGTATATATACTAGCAGCTTCCTGGCGGGAGTCCTGCTTGCGGGAAGAGTTCCCTCGGGCAAAGCTTCCGAATATGTCTAAGACGGCCGGCCATCTAAGACATATTCGAGAAGTTCCGCGGAGAGGCTCTTTCCTTCCTGGCTGCTCTCTCTACTCCCTGGCTGCTCTCTCTACTCTCCCCGGAGGGGCTATATATAGCAGCGTGCCTCCAGCTAATCCCCTCCCCCCCAGATAAGGCCCCCCTAGATAAGACAAACACGAGATAAGCCTCCCCCAGATTAATCCCCCCATATTTTGTCCCGGTTTGAGCTCCCACCCGGGATAAAAGAGGTATATAAACTAACCCACCATCTCGATCGAAAGCCGCCACCCTAGCTTAAGCCCCCCATATTTTGTCCCGGTTTGAGCTTCCACCCGAGATAAAAGAGGTATATAAACTAACCCACCATCTCGGTCGAAATCCACCACCCCAGATTAATCCCCCATCTTTTGTCCCAGTTTGAGAACCCAACCAGGATAAATGAGGTACATGAACTAACCCACCATCTCGGTCGAAAGCCACCACCCTAGATAAGGCTCGTTCATATTACTTTAACTAAATTGAAACTAAAACAATGACAACGATTTTATTGAAATTTAACTAGATACGTTAACTAAATTTAAACTTAAATAACGACTTCAACTAGTTCTTCTGTGCATCCGCTGCTGCTCTCCTAGCTGCCGCCTCCTGCCGCAGCTCTTCCTCACGATGATGATTATGCATCTCCTCACTATCCAGCTCAGCCACACGCCGCCGCTTATGCAGCTCCTGGAGACTCTGCCTCTCAAATGCTTCTATGGTAGCCGCTAGCGCTGCCTCCTCCCACTCCTCTATCTCCGCGAGCTACGGGTCCACCTCATCCGCTGCTGCCCTCCTGGCTGCCGCCTCCTGCCACAGCAGCTGCTGAAGCTCCTCCCAATCCTCTATCTCCGCGAGCTACGGGTCCACCTCCATCGGAGGCGGGTGCGGCTTTGGGGGGCATTGTGAAATGGGCCATGGTTCGGCGAGTGAAGTGGGAGACAAGGACGTAGGAGCTATTTATAGAGGCCTGTAGGCGGGAAACTTTCCCGTGCGGCGTCTTGGCGGGAAACATGCGTCCTTATCCCGGTTGCACCCACCAGTCGGGACTAAAGGACACATGCATCCTTATCCCACCGACAGCTTTAGTCCCAGTTACACATGCGTCCTTATCCCACCGACAGAAAATAAAAATGGCAAATTTGTTATTGAAAATTGGAAGGTTACACATTTTTATAGAACATAGAAGATCGAACATAGTCTAAAAAACATTGAAAATACAATTAAAATAGATAAATGACTAGTCTAGTCTACTCGTCGTCGGAGGTTGTCTCAGTCCAAATGTCGTCCCACCGAGGGTCGTTGTCGGCCCAAAGTTGTATTCGGGTTGTCGAGGTCGAACTCGGCGATGGCCCGATGGTGGCGCCTATCGGACATGTGCTGTGCCCTCAGGTCAGCGAAGAACGCGCCGGTGTTGTCGATGTCGCTGGGGAACTATGCCCTTCACTGACGCATCAACTCCTCGTCGTGCTCGGCGATGGCGATCCGACGCTGCACCTGGCGGTGGCGGCGACGGTCCTCGTCGTGGACGAGGCACGTCGCTTGCGCGAGGAACTTCAACTCCTCTAGCGATTCAACGTCCGGGAAGTTCATGTTGCGCCGTTGCCGCCGAAATCGCCACGCGGCCGCGTCGTGAGCGCGCGCCGCCAGCTCTGGGTTGTACGTGTCGAGGGTGACGCAGAAGCCGCCGGCGCACATCTCGGCATAGAACCTACCGTTCGGACGCGCTCGGACGCCGCGGAAACCGGACGACTCGCGGCGGCGCAGCGGCATCCCGGAGCCGAATGAGCGGAGGCGGCGGCGACGCGTGGCACGGGGAAGCGGCGAGGCGGTTGGTTAGTTGCACGGAGGTGAAGTTTCCGTGGCGGTTGGTTGCGCGCGCACACGGTGCTTTATAGCGTGCGCGCGAAGCGACACGACAAGTTTGGTGCTCTGGATACCGCAATGGCGACGCGTGGCGGGGGGAAGCGGCGGGGCGTGGCAGGTGGAAGCGGCGGTGACACGTGGCGCGGGGAAGCGGCGGGCGTGGCACGTGGAAGCGGCGGCGACACGTGGCACGGGGAAGCGGCGGCGGCGACACGTGGGCAATGGAAAAGAAACAGAAAGAACAATAGAAAAGAAACAGAAAAACACTAGAAAAATCAGAAAAAGCCACCATTGGCCTGGAGCCCAAGTACACGGATTGAGCTCTAGGCCATCGGATTAAAACGGCCGGAGCTTCCGCCGCGCACCGTCGAGCGCCACCGCCAGCCACCGCCGCGCGAAGCAGGTAGCCCACCGTTGGTCGCCGCCCCCCTTTATTTAGTTTTTTAGTTTATTTAGTTTTTTAGTTATTTAGTTTATTTAGTTAGTTTTATTAGGTTATTAGTTTATTTAGTTTAATTATTTTATTAGGGTTAGATTATTTAGTTAATTAGGGTTAGGGGTTAATTAATTAAGGTTAGGGTTAGTTTATATTTTTTTAGTTTATTAGGGTTAGTTTATAATTTTGATCATTGTTGTATTGTTAATATTATTGTATTAAGATTGTTGATGTTGTTGCTAATATTGTTAATATTGTAGTTAATATTGTTGTATTAAGATTCGAATGTTACCGGCTCCGCGACATCGCGACATTGCCCCTACCGTTATCGCCCATTAAGATTTGAATGTTATCCGGTTCGAATGTTACCCGATCCGCGACATCGCCCCTACCGTTATCCCCCCTCTCCCCGTGTGTTACGAATGTAGTCACCGGCATGCCCCCTCTCCCCGTGTGTTACGACGACCCCTACGTTATGTAGTCACCGGCATCCCCCCTCTCCCCATGTGTTACGACGACCCCCTACGTTATGTGATCACCGGCATCCCCCCTCTCCCTTTACGTTATGACAACCCCCAACGTTACGTCATCACCGACATCCCTCTCTCCCTCTACGTTACGCCGACATTATAATTATTATGAACCCCTACTCAAAATTAAGCATGTACTTATCGATTTAATATTTTGCAGAAACAATGGATCCATTCCATCGAGACTTTGAACATGAAGACATCGTCGCGGACATAATCCGTGCAGCCGACCTAGAAGACGACCCAGAAGCCGACGGATCCGTTGATGGAGAAGCCGACGGCTCTGCTGATGGAGAAGCCGAGGGCTCCGGTTATGGAGAAGCCGAGGGCTCTCCGGTGATGGAGAAGCCAAGGGCTCCGGTGATGGCGAGGTACATATACATGTATATGATCATTAGAGCCATTAATGGAATTCTATATGTACATGTATATAAATTAATTAATTTTTATTCTCTTAGGCCTCCCAAGATAAGTTGGACAAACGAGGCCCGACAAAGAAGTTGGCAAAAATGACCACTACACAATTACACGTATATCACCTAAAGGCGAACCGGTGGAACCCGCAAAGGCCGCAACGATATTTAAAAATCAGTGCGGAGTTATGGTTAGGGATCGCATCCCGATCACTGTTAGAGAACGGAACAAGAGCAAAAAGGTGCCCGAAAGTTAGTTTATTGCCGATAGGTTCAAAGGCAAGCTTTTTGACGACCTCATGGCACATTTCACCTTGTCAGAATTGGAATCGCAGATTGAGATGGACAAGCAGAAGGAGCTAGTGAAGCAGTGGGCTCTTCAGAAGATGAGGGAACTATTCCGGCAGTGGAAGAAGCGATTATGGGCAACTTATAAGGAGGAGAAGAAGCCTCCAAAATTCGAAGGCTATCTAGCGAAGCAGGAGCATAACTGGGATGCATTTGTGAAGTACAAGACCTCAGAGGATGCAAAGGCATTGTCAAAGAAAAACAAGAAGAATGCAAGTGAAGAGGAATATCACCATCATACAGGGCGAGGGGCTAAAAAAAGCCATGCCTAAGTGGGTTGAACAACAGGCTGAGATGCAGCGGAATGGGGTCACTCCAGAACCCATCCGAGAAAAGTGGGACTTGAGGGCTCGAAATTGGTTCCTTGCGCATGGCTGTGAGTATGCATGCGGACAGGGAACCTTGTTCAAAGTGATAACAAGGTTAAGGTACCCAGTGAAAAATGGCTTGTAGTGACGACATATATTAAATCGGGAAAACTGAAGTTTGTTCCCGATAGAGAGAATGACTTGCTGACGTTTGTCCTCGAGAATCCTGAAAAGGGGGGACGAACAAGAGGCCACGGCCCTAGTTATCCGTGGTCTATTGGGTTTTCCGAGCGACGTGGAGACTTATAGAAGCCGAGCGAGAGCAAAACAACGCCAGCAGGAGGTGCAGAATGACCGGTTAACCGAGTTCCAACGCCGTCTTGACAAGCAGCAGCTGGAGATTGACGAACATAAAGGATGGCGCGAGCCAGATAATACCGCTGGCATATCTCAGCGGTGAAGCAGCGTGGCTGACTCGGAGGCCCCGCCTGAATTTACACGAATGATAGATGGCGGTGCTGGCTACCCCGTGGATGGAATCAAGGAGCAGACAGCTTTTGATTTTCGTGAGGTGTTCAGGAACCTATCTCTTAAGGTGGCGGTCAGCTTTGTTTTACCTACATTAGGACCTGAAGGAGAGCCGGTAGTATGGCATGACAATGAGATTTCAGCTGGCTATGCTCGTGTCGGGGTGGATTCAATTGTACCGTCATTTGAGTCATTGCAGCTTGAAATCCCTGGAGGTGAATGTCTTCTTACACTCGGAGACGTACTGGGTGACATCATTCTTTGGGAAAAGAGAATCATCAAGCTTCTAGGCTGGGTACCCCCTACTAGTCGTCGCAGGTCACCATCACCTCCTTCAAGTGGTCGCAGGTCACCATCACCTCCTCCGAGTGGTCACAATATGTCGCCATCATCCCATGAGTACGACCACCACATCCCTAGTCCATCTCCATCTCCTGCGCCGCCGCCTGCGCCCACTAAGACTCGGCAGGCACCCAAGAGGAAGCGTGTCAAGAGTCCTATCCACCGACTATCGCTCCTCCCAAGAGTACCAAAGGTTCCTCCCCCCGTCCTTACGATCTTACTATCGAGAAAAATGAGGCCGTTGTAAAGAAAAAACTGCATGAACATTTTCATAAGGAAAAAACCCAAGCCCCCAGCACCATACACCGAGAAGGAAAAATCATATGCTCTTGATTTTCTGAACACACCATCGCAATATGACTTACACGAGAAGAACGATGTCTATACACGCACACCTGCGAAGGTAATTGAGAATGGCAAAGAGAAGGATAGTGCTAGCACGAGCAAATCATCAACTAGAAGTGTAGCCAGGAAGAAATCAAGTACAAAAAGTGCACCCCTCAAGGCCAAGTAAGCGACAGCAAGAAAAAGAAAGGTCGTTCCCCAGCTCGGAGAACATGCCAAACAATCGATCCCACCCCTCAAAGTACAGCTGGGCATGGGCAGCCCGGCCCGGACGGCCCGGCCCGAAAATCCCGGGCCGGGCCCGGTCAGGCTTGCATGTCGGGCCAGGTTTGGGCCTGATTTTGGAGCCCGAACATCGGGCCGGACCAGGTTCGGGTTTGCAGAGGGCCTGGAAATTTAGGTTCGGGCTTTTTCGGGCCTGGCCCGAAACCCAGCCCGGCCCGAGAAATGCCCAGGTGTACCTCAAAGTGTTAGATGTTCCCTCGGTGTACGAGGAACATTGTGGTTTCGATATGGAAGCAGTTGCGGCGCTAGCGACTCAAATGAATTGTACTGTGGAGAAATTGCTGAGTTCCCAAGATGCTGCACTACCCGTTGCTGATATAGCCCCTAAATTTGTCTACGGGGCCGACTTGGTCAGCAAAACGAGGCTGCATCAACTGCCAACGCATATGCGGAATTTACATCAGTGGTACCTTGATGCGTGCAAGGAGAACAAAAGACTCATCGTGAGGAATATCCCAGTAGAATATTACTCGAAGGGAGGATCTCCATATTGAGATTTCTGAACTCTGGCAGTTATTCAATTTAGACGTTCTCGACAAATCTATCATGAGTTGCTATTGCTTGTAAGTTGTTGACTACATATAAGTTCCTGTTCATTCAGTTGTTCCTGTTCATTGCATATACTCATTATATCATTATGTACTCTCTTATGCAGAATGAAGATCGATGAGTGCAGAAGAAATAAGATAACCAATATTGGGTTTGTTGACCCAGATAAAGTACATCATGACACGGTAAGGGATAAAGACAAAAAAACGAGGGGAAGCCTACTAAGGTTTATAACGGAGCAACATTTATGTGATTCAATATTTTTTCCTTACAACTACAAGTGAGAGTCTTACTCGATTTCTTCCTTACAACCACATTTCTGTTGTACACATTCAATTTTTCTTACTCGATGTTAAGTGTAATTCATGACGTATATATATATATAAATATGTGCAGTTTCTACTGGATTCTACTAGACATTCAAGTTGATAAGGAAATAGTTGAAGTAAGGGACCCATTGAGTAGAGACCTGGAAGGGTTCCGCGACTTGCAGAAGTTGCTCCAGAGGTAATTTCAATCATTGTCTCGCGCTATATCTTTCGTAAGATATCAATTAATTATCCACTCATTCAATCATTCTTTTGCCTGACAGAGTTTGGAGATGCTTCAAGAAGGTGGTTACGGGTGACTTCGCAGAGAATCTAACATTTACTCATGTACCGTGCGTCCAGCAGCCACATGGGACGAATCTATATGGATACTACGTTTGCAACTCCATTCGCATGTTAACCAGTGAGAAGAACGATAATAGATTCAACGTAAGCAATAACATTCAGAATTTTAATTTATTATCGTCAATATTTCGTTATCAAGATTGATATAGTCATATTCATCTCATTTTACTGTATAGGTCGAGTTCATGCGGGAGAAGCTCCAACCACACGAACACCTACTAGGAATCGCGGAGGAAGTGGCGGGACTTCTGATAAGAGAAATAATAGACGACAATGGCTTGTTTAGTTTAAATAGGCGCTTCTGATGATCCCCGTGTAATAGTTCGAATTGACGAAGGGATCTAGTCCTGGTAGTCGTGAGCTCCATGTATATGTAAGGGGAATCTACGAATAGACTTTTGCTTCGAATATTTGTTTGCTCGATCTATATATAATGCATGAACGTGTAGCGTATAAATATATGAACATTTTATTTTGCAATGAAAAAATGAAATAAAAGGGGGGTGGCGGTGGCAGGGGGTGGCTGCACCCTTAAACCCTAAAGGAGCAGCGTCCTGCGCGCGCCACATAGAGGGCCTTTTATCGCGGGTTGTGTTACCACCCGCGACAAAAGGAGTGTTTCCTGCGCGTCCCGCGGCTGCCACGTGGTGGACCTTTTATCGCAGCTGCTAAGCGGGCCGGGACAAAAGGTTGAGCCTTTTGTCGCGCCCCCGTTGTCCCGGCTGGCCGGCCGCGACAAAATGCTCTTACGGCCCGCGACATTATGCATGTTTTCTACTAGTGTACTGCAAGCTTGAACCTCTGAGCCGAAAATCAGAATTCAACTTAGATCAAGCATGATTAGATTATTAACTTATACGATCTTTTAGGCAATTGGTGAGCCAAATTTGAACTAAGAATTGCCAATAATGAGTCGCAAGTGTCTTAGATAAATTCTACCATATTTGTTGCAGAAGATTGTTGATTTTATGTGAGACTTGATATACATATATAGAGATAGTGTTTGTGATCATTGTCTCCCCCCCCCCACCCCCTACCCTATGGTCAAATCCTGGATCCGCCCCTGCTCGTCGCTTACCCTTGTGAGTGCGTTATTTTTGTAGATCGTGATTCCCTGGGGCTGGTCTTGCACAACATCGCGGTTCATAGTTGGCCGGCGATGTGTGAGTTCTGTGTGATGGATTGTGCGGCAACGATGGCGTTGAAGTGTAGTGTTTTGGTCGCGCCAAGAACTTGTTATATATATAGTCAGCTCTTCTCCGGCATGTCCGAGTTTCTTCATGTTGGTCTTCCCTTGTTGTGACGTCGAAGCTACTATGTCCTTCGAGCCTCTCCATATGAGCAGTGTACGATGACCTATAAGTAGTGGCGAATCTTGCCCAATTTGCTAGGGTGGGGCAGACTTAAGTTGGGTTGGCCTTTTTCGCTTTTTTTTCTATAGTTGTTATATGGGCTGGGCTGAATCTTAGGGTGAGGTGGCCCCATCCTTCCATCATGTTGGCTCCGCCACTACCTGTAAGGGGCGGCTGGGTGAAGTTTTTCTTTGGCACGGGTCTTAGGCATTTCCTCTCCGAAGCTCATCATCAGAGTTGGAGTTGCATGCCCCTTCGTGAGGAGCCACATGTTTAGCATTTGCTGGCTTGAGCTTCACGGTGCCACTTCAGCGAGGTTTTCTTTTTGGTCACTTCTTCAGGGAAGTTGGAGTCGTGGCTGTGTATGCCCTCGCAACCGGCAATGGTGTTTGTACCTACTTTTGGCCGGTTTCCCGTCAATAAACCGGCTACACATTCTTCTTTGTTACTGAAAATAGCAAGTCTTGCCTTATTAAAAAAACATATTTAGCGCGTTAGGTACGGTTGGCACACTCGGTGAGAAATCAAATCATGCCCAGTGGAAATTCTCTTCTTTGGTATATTCCGTACTAGACACCTTGTAATCTCTACGTTGAATTGTAGGTGCGGAATAAGGAAAATTAAAACATGGCTGCTGCTTTTGCTTTTGATGTCGTCACCACATATCACATCTTTGCCTCCTCCACCAGCCACGATCCTCTGTGCGGGACGTGTCCTTGGTCTGGAATTTACATGCGACTCGCAGCAAACGGTGCCATGCGCCCATGCCTACTAGCTTGATACCTACGTGTTCCAAGTGCCTCTACCGACACACCGAGTTGCTGATCCGTCCGTAGCGCAAGTGGTGATCGACAGAGGGGAGACCGGACCATACACCAAAATTTTCAGCTGGAACTACGCACGCACGTACGGCACAGAACTACAGGTTCGGTTTGATCTTGTCATCCTACCAACAAAGTCCAGTCAAAAGGAAATATTTTTAGTGTTTACCAAAAAGGGAAACGCACCAGCTCTTCCCTATAAATTCTCATCCGCATCGTCTCACCTCCTCAGTCCTCACCGCACACCCAAACAACAAACACAAACCAAGGAGAAATAAACCAATCTGATTAGAGGGTAGCAAATGGCAGGTGAGAAGAATGTTGGCCTGGTGTTGCTCGACTTCTGGGTGAGCCCGTTCGGGCAGCGTTGCCGCATCGCCCTTGCGGAGAAAGGCCTACCCTACGAGTATGTTGAAGAGAACATCATGGCCGTCAAGAGCGACCGCCTCCTCCGCTCCAACCCGGTCTATAAGCAGATCCCCGTCCTCCTCCATGATGGTCGCACCATCATTGAGTCTCTCATCATCCTCCAGTACCTCGACGAGGTTTTTCCTCACACCCACCCCCTCCTTCCCACCGACCCTTACGAGCGCGCACATGCCTGCTTCTGGGCCGACTACGTTGATAAGAAGGTATACAGATCTGGCTCGAAGATGTATACGGAGCCACAGATGCAGACGAACATAGAGATGGCTGACATTTTGAAGACACTAGAAGGGGAGCTTGGCGAGAAGGAATTCTTTGGAGGGGAGCATGGCTTCGGGTTCGTGGATGTCGCGCTCATACCGTTCACCGCTTGGTTCGAGAGCTTTGATAAGTACTGGGGAGTCAATGTAGCAGAAGTGGCACCCAAGCTTGTAGCGTGGGCAGCACGATGCCTAGAGAGGGAGAGTGTCTCCAATAGTCTCTACTCACCACAGAAGGTGTACGAGTTTGCTGGCATGATGAGGAAGGACTTCGGCATCGAGTGAGTAGGACATGCATGATCAAAGAAGCAATGTAATAAATGTTGAATTTATGTATTTCTTCGTGAATCAATGTGCTAGTTGTTTGCTTGTGTTGATGTATTTTGTATTTCAAAAGCTTGTATTTCTTCTTGTACCACCGAGATGCTTCCCTCAATTACATATGTGGAATATGTATAGTAGAAGGTTTGATCAATTACATAATAAAGAGTAGTATTTCATTTTCACTCTTTTGGGGGAAATCTTTATGTTCAACAATTCATTTAGTACTTGTAGGGGAAACTTATGGAGTAGATAACTTTGCACATACTATGCATAAACTTTTATAATACCCAATATACAATGTTGCACACACAAAGGATAAAACTTTCATTGTAACTTTATCCTTATGGGACATCTGAGACAAAGGTGGCGTCCTATGTTCATGAGTACTAGACATCGGCCATGGGGCTCAAGCAACTCGCCCTGATTTGTCCCAACGCGATAAGAATGTTGGGGTCATTTTTAGACTAGACATGCCTCCCTCCTGGATCAAAAGCAGGTTGTATTAAAGTTTCGAAATGCGAAAGTAAATCCATGCTTGTTAAAAGAAATAATTATTGATATAATGAAATTCTTGATTCACGGATTCGTTCATTATTTTCTAAAAAATTACGAAAGGTTTGTAATTTTAGAAACTCAGCGTATTGAGGAGGAAGACGCTTGAAGGCCCCGCTCACCTGAAGTGATTTAGAAAAATGATTCTTTCTCGATGGTGATCGGTCATGGTATCCATAACGTTGCATCTTTTTCGGCCAAATCCCCGTTGGTAAGAAAGTTGAGAGATGAAAACATCCTTGTGGAAAGTAATTGTTGGTCTACGAGGTGATAGATTGATTCCATCGCAGCCATTCCTCAAGGATCGTGTTGTGCATAATCTCGCCCCCCCACCCCACATTGTATGATCACTCCATCTTCTAGCAGGTGCCGAACAATGGCCCAACGAGCTTGTAACACACTAAATGCCTGCTCCACACCCTTCATAGCACTCTCTTGTTATTTAGCGAATCTTTCCCTTTTCTCTTGTTGGGGAGGGGGGATTGTCTTCACAAATATAGACCATAATGGATTGATACCATCATCTAGATACTACTCTTTATTGTACTGGTGGCCATTGATATCATAGTTTATCACTGGAAAGTTGTCCTTCGCAAGACTAGAGAACACGGGAGAGCGTTGAAGTTCCTTGATGTCGCTGTGTGAACCTGCCATGCTAAAAAAGAGTGTCAAATCCATAGATCTATAGACCACAATAGATAGATACCATCATCTAGATACTACTCTTTATTGTACCGGTGGCCATTGATATCATAGTTTACCACTGAAAAGTTGTCCTACGCAAGACTAGAGAACACCGGAAAGCGTTGAAGTTCCTTGACGTCACTGTGTGAACTGCCATGCTAAAAAGGGGAGTGTCAAATCCATAGATCTTGTGATGCCACAGCTTCAAACATAATTATGCACTCTGCAACATTTCTCTTATATTACCATTACTAAGGAAATGGACAGTTCTTCCAGTCCAAATGTATGCAATCTATGCTTCTAAACATTTTAAGAAACTCTCTTGACTTATTGACTGATCGCGGTTGTGTTTGCAGCATTTGGTTCTCTTCTCCACCAAACACATTAACACCAACTTTTCAATATCTAGACATTGATTCTTGTAGAATATCTCATACGTATTTACTCATCAGCCAGATCGCTGTCGATTTCATAGGCAAGCATCCGAACATATGTAGTGCATTTTTATAACAAGAAAAGATAATCTTACCAACAACATTTTTCTTGCATTAGAAATAATCATCATATCTCCTCAATCCGTATAGAATACGCAGGAACACCGGTCTTGACATCTGGATATGTCGCTCGAATATATAGGTAGATTATAATGGGTCATTATGATGGAAGTATTTGGTGAAGATTTGAACATGTTTGGCTTATCTTTTACGACCCGACGGATGCATGGCCCTTTATCGAGCCCCTCAATCTTGGAAACTGATTTTCAGTGTGATGATGGATGATAAGAGACACCACCATCAAACTATTGATATCATCGTCCGAGTCTTCATCGGATTACGTATCAATGAAATTATCATAGAGAAACTCTTCGAATCTGTCAGCCATGATCTATGCAAGTGAATAAATGAAATGGAACCCCACATATTTGCCACTAGAGCCTTCTCGGAGAGAAGGTGCGATAAATTCATATCTTTAAACTAGCTTGGTAGGAAATCGGGCGAAACAACTTCTGGGAGACGCAGTTCGCAGGGCTTGGATGAGGACTACGGGCGGCCAAGGAAACATGTCCTGGATACAAACGGTAGCACATCAGTCGAAGTCGACCTCCTCTAGCGAAGGCATGGATTGAGGTGGTGGAGGTGGCGATGCGATGACACGGGATGGCGCCGGCGGTCGCTACATGGATGGAGCTTCTCTATTGCTGGGAAGAAGTACAAACCCCTCTGACATTGAGCCCCAAACACGTCTGGTTGCCGGCGGCGACGACGTGTGGTGGAATCAGAAAGGAAAATCGCCGGTCACGACTCGGCAGACGGGAGGTTTGGAGGAAACTGGAAATCTGATACCAAGATGATAAGGGGTGGCCCGATCTTCTCAGTAAGCAACGGTGGTGATGATGATCACAGGGTGATGGCAGCGGAGAAACACGACGATGAAGTGGATGATAACTTGTATGACGCAACGAGATCTCTCGATTGGTCCCTGTCGCCAATGCAACAGCTCTCAACCCTGCAAGATATTCGCAACTCCACACACTTGCGCACGTAGCCACCGACCACGAAGCGGTAAGTTGCAACCGTCTAATTCCCAATGGAACAACGGATCACACAAGACTTTTTCAGGATCTACACAATATTCAAGCAATATGGTGTAGGGATTCAATAGTTTTGCTAGAGCAAACAACTAAGAACTAGGGTTTATCTTAAACGTGGTCTAAAGCAGCTAGGGGGCGTCCCGGGCACTTATATAGGTGTCCGGGACGAGTTCGAGTCGAAAAGATACAAGAATAACCGACCCAGAATAGATCTGGTCGAGACAGACTCGGACGAATCCGGTCTGGAATCCGGTCAACCGGGCCAGGGACCGGGTCGGCCGGTCTGGCGTCCAGTCGACCGGGCGGCAACCGGAAACTTCACAACTTTCCGGTTTTTGCCCGGTACGATGCATCATATCCGGTTGGCGGCCGGTTGGCGACCGGTCAACCGGGCTGGGGACCGGGCTGGCCGGTCTGGGGCCTGGTCGGACCGGGTGCTGGACCGGCCTGGACGTCGTCTTCTCCTCTCGCGCATGCCTCCCGCTCCTCCCTCGCGCGACCATGAGATATCTTCATGTCCAGCTCCATGTCCAGCTTCACGTCCATCTTGACGTCCGTCTTCATGTCCAGCTGCTCCTCTACTCCTCGTGTGACGCTCGTCTCCTCTTGATACCTGATGATACATACGTAATAGGATTTAGGCAGTATAAAGTTCTCATCAATCAAAGTACCGTTTAGAAACAAGTTCACCTGTTGTTTAAGTAGCTTCGCACGAGCCCTTGTAATTGGTCCAATCCGAACTTCATTGGACTTGAGCTTCACAGCAGGTTCATCTTCATTTATCAATGACGGAGGTAGTGGTGTAGTAGGGATGTCCTCATCAATGGGAATCGCGGGGAAAAGGGTGTGCGGAATGGTGCTTGGGTCGCCAACTAGCGGGTAGGGCGAGGACAAGAAAAGACAAGAGAGGTATCTACGTGGACGCAAATTTGGGCTGAATTTAGATCCATGCTGACATGAAAACAAAGGGGCCACAAAATAGGTCATGCCTCTAGGGTTTGCCTTCACGCCATTGCGCCTTGCTTTATGTCCGTGCAAACATGAACGGATATGTTCGAGCCAAGTGGATGGCCATATTGGTGATGCCCTAACTCGGGGAGCATGGAGCATGCAATGATAGCTCATGTGAATCCATCCAATTAATCCAGCTCTTCCCAATCATCTTTATATGAGGACGTTCGCACGAACCGATTGCACCCATTTTATTGACAAACCCCATAGCTCCGGGCCAATAGCTCCTATGCGACACAGTTGAGTGAAATTCTCCACGGTGCGATGTTGTTGGCTCAAATAGCTACCATGCGTCGTTTTTTATGCTTCAAATAGCTCGCATGCGATAGGCAGGTCGACGCGGGTTAAGAAACTTAGTTAGGATGCGATTAGGTTAGGACAGGTGAGGGTTATAACAAGTGGGGTCCACCTGGTCCATGTACGGCAGAGTCAACCGTTCACGAGTGAGGGTCCCGCATGTCTCAACGGTCCGCTCGACTCGCGCGTGGTGAACTGGGAACGGCGGCGAGCGGCGGCGCCCGGGCTTCTTCTCCGACAGCGGCCCTTTTTCATCTCGGCGGCGGCGGAGCGTCTATCTCGGCGGCGCGAGCTATTGCAGGTGAGTAATTGCAAAACCCTAGTCTCATACCCCTGGATCTTGGCCTGATTTTCTTTTTGTTGCCGATTTAGAATCCGCGTATCTGGGCGGATCGAGAGGAGCGCGGGCTGAATCGGATGGAGGGACGAGACGGTGCTTCAAATCGGTAATGCGCCCCTTCTTTTAATGTTATCGTTATCGATTTGGGGCCGATTGGGGGATCAATTGCTTACGCCGCCGCTGCCCACCATTGACGAGGGAGATCTTCGCGCCCGATTCTGCCGACACATTCGCAATTAGAGTCGAATTTTTTCCATGTAAAGCCAAGTTGAGTGATGGAAGCGTCCAAGACATTGCAAATAGCACCGTGAGGTTGGCTCTTGATCTTGAAGATGTTGATCCGCAGGAATTGGAGGGAAAGGAGGAGGAGGCCGTGCGCAATCTGGTGGAGAAGATAGGGGAGAAGATTGTTTGGGGTCCAGAACAAGAGATGTCTGTGCTACGGTTTGACAACTATAAGGGTGAATATGTGAGAATTGAAGATGGAGAATCTATGGTTGCTGAAATTGATCGTCAAGAAGGGTGGGAAAGCAATCAAGTAAGTTTTCATGCAGAGCTTATTGATCTACAAACAAATTCCGAGTAGGTTATGTGCCATCAAAGATGGCTGCACGGATGCAAGATGATGAGTGGGCTTCACAAAGGAGGGGCAGATGTTGGCATTGCTCATCGAACCGACAATACTAGCTGAAGATATAGGGGCTGATGCGGATGCGAGAGGAGGGAAACCATGGTGCTCAAAAGATTGTTGTTGACTCGGAATGTAGTAGAGTTAAATGAAAAAACAGATTTAGTCATTGCACCAATATCCGACATTGAAATGGCCAAAATGTTTGGCATTCCGAGCTTGATGATAGAGATGAAGGCCGTGCAACCGAGGATGACAGTTCTTTGCCTGCGATGGTAACACAAATGCGAGGCCGTGGAAATGAGGATGAAGAAGACCCGATGAGACAAGGCCGCAGATGATGTGGATGATGCAAATGACAATGAGCTGGTCCGTTTGTATGACAAAGAGAACCCGGTAGTTGAGGTTGGAAAGTTGTGGCCAAATATGAATGAGTTTAGGATGTCTTTTAGGACCTATGCGAGTGAAAAAAGAGTTTGATGCCAAGACTATGTGGACCGATAGGAAGAAATTTTATGCTAGGTGCAAAGGCTATGATGATGGTGGAAATCCATGCAAATGGTACATATCCGCAGTACTACAACCTGATGGCGATACGATCGGGGTAAATCAAATACCAAACCAGCATACATGTATGACCACTTCACGAGAGTTTCAAATATGACAAACCAGCTTTGGATTACGGAGAATATTACTCCTATTTTAGCAAAAACTCCAAACACTACTGCAAAAAGGCTTAAAGTGGACTTGGAGAAGCTATACCCCATCAAACCGAAATATACCACAGTTTGGAAGGCAAAACAAAGGGCAATGAAATCATTGTATGGTGATCGGGCAAATACATTTAGGATGTTGTATAGCTTTAAAGCCGAGGTGGAGAAGAGGTCACCTGGAAGTGTGGTGGAGATAGATACGGAGGTTACGAGAGGATGGCAGTGTTTACTTCAACAAGTTTTTTATGTGTTTGAAGCCTTGCATAGATGGATTCAAAGCAGGATGTCGTCCATATTTGAGCATAGACTCTTCTTTTTGACCGGCAAGTGGAATGGTCGAGTTGGCTGCATGCAATGCTTTGGATGGACACAATCGGATGTTCCCAATTGCAATTGGACTGTTTCAATCGGAGACGAGAGGCAAGCTGGACATGGTTCATGATGCAACCGAAAAGATGCATAGGGCCGTTTCACCTTTGGCCATCCACACGGATGCATGTAAAGGGCTGGAAAATGCTGTAAAAAATGTTTCCCCCATGCTGAGCAGAGAGAGTGCTTTGGACATATGTGGATGAATCTGATAAAAAAATTTAGAGGAGATGAATTTGGGCGCATGTGGCCAGCAGCAAGAGCTTACAGACCACAGACACATTCCTACCACCTTGGTAAGATCATGGAAGCTTGTGCTGACAATGAATTTGCTTCCTGGTTGAACACATACCATTCTCTATTGTGGTACAGATCAGGTTTTAATACTGCAATAAAATGTGATCACATCAATAACAACTTGGCAGAAAGTTTCAACAATAAAGTGAAAGATTTAAAAGATTTGCTCGTGCATGACATGGTGGACCAAATAAGGATCATGATCATGCGTTTGTGGGACTTGAGAGGAAGACTTGGTGATATGTTGGAAGGGGACAAGCTTTCCAGGCGGTGGTACGGCAGGTGGTCAACAAGAGTAGAAACCTTTCACATCTATCTGTTGAGAAATCCTCCTTATTTGATGCTGAAGTTAAAGATGCAAGGAGTGTCAAGAGGCATGTGGTAAACATTGAGTTGCAGGAGTGCACTTGCCTAGAGTGGCAACACACTGGAAAACCATGTGAGCATGCCATAATTTTTTTGGCATCTAAACCCAAGTTAAATATGCACCCATATTTGCATGAGTATTACTCGAGTACAAAAGTTTAAGGCTGCATATGCAACTCCAATTCCAGCCTTGATCGACCAATCTCGGTGGCTCGAGGTGGATATAGAATTTACACTGTGTCCCCCTACGAGTAAAAGAAAGGCTGGGAGGCCCAAACAGAAGCGGATACAAAGCTTGGTTTGAGAAGGGGGGTTGTAGTAAGAAGGGGAAAAAGGAAAAACCAGAAAAGCCTAAAAGGGCTCAAAAAGGTAACAAAAACAGGTGCAAGTTGTGTGAGGAACTTGGGCATATATAGAATTGGTTCCCCAAAATGCCGTTACACTCCTGTACAACCAAAGTATGTTAATGTTAATTCTCCAATTTATGTACCTTGTTTCATTTGCTTATTTCAGTATCTAATTTATATCCTTGTTCAGGAGGAAGCGTGGAGAAAAAGCCCCACCTCTTGTTGTTGAACAGTGCTGGCCAATGAAAAAGCCAAGACTCAATGGCTATAGAAAGAAAAGAAACAGTTTGGTCAATGCACCGGTGCGGATGAACCTGTTTCGAGCTACTTCGTTGCCTCAACCAGATTTGACTATTGAGTTGCCGGATGAACCTGTTCGGAGGTTATGATGAATTCCGAACCTGTTCTAGAGGTTGTGCTGAATTCCGAAGCTCGAGAGGTTATGCCCGATGTGCTCGTCGGCTGCCGATGTGCCCGTGCCTCAGGAGGTTATGCCTGTGCCAGATTTTCCTATGGCTGCTGATGTGCTTGTGCCTGTGCCAGATGTGCAAAAGATGAGGGGGCCTAGTGGTTGCGGCAAAAAGTTCAGGAGTATGAACAAACTATGCTATGGTACTGCAATGAGAAGTGGTAGGAAGAAGCGAAGAAATAGTTTGATGTAATGGTTTTAAACTTATGTGCTATGGTGTGGAAACTTATTATTTGTAATTTGAATAGATTTCAAATTTGAACCAATTTCAAATTTGAACCAAATTTGAAAGTTGACATCATTTTTGATGTTGCAATGCTATTTGAATGTTATGCACTAGTTTATGCACTAGTTTGTTATAACTTGTTAATCAATTGGACAATTTTGTGGAGTAACTCATTTTCATCAGTTTAATGAAAGATGTGTCCAAAAACGGCCTCCGGGTGAGGGTAAACGACCCCATTTCTAAGCAACTTTTTTTTCAACCTTGTCTAAATCATCTTATGTTACTTGAGTTGTTGCTAGATGATATAAGGAGACAATGTGAGCAGGATTCATATTTTTTTGAATTTTTTTGAATTTTTTATCCTCATTTCAAATGCGGTCAAAGCTATGGTTTGACTAGCATTAAAACATGGTCAAAACACAAAATTGAGAAATGAAGCATGGATCCTTCTTATTTACACCTAAATGAACCTATTTCCAAGTTTTGGTTCCATTCCATGATTCAAAGTTCAAACCCTTCTCTCAAATCCTCGACTTCGTACGTGCGAGTTCAAGATATCACACTCGTACACATGATTTTTTCGTTACAATGTATCTACACCATGTTTATCAACTTGAGTTGTTGCTAGATGATATAAGAAGACAATGTGAGCAGGATTCATATTTTTTTGAATTTTTTTGAATTTTTTATCCTCATTTCAAATCTGGTCAAAGCTATGGTTTGACTAGCATTAAAACATGGTCAAAACACAAAATTGAGAAATGAAGCATGGATCCTTCTTACTTACACCTAAATGAACCTATTTCCAAGTTTTGGTTCCATTCCATGATTCAAAGTTCAAACCCTTCTCTCAAATCCTCGACTTGCGTACTGCAGAGTTCAAGATATCACACTGTACACATGATTTTTCGTTACAATGTATCTACACCATGTTTATCAACTTGAGTTGTTGCTAGATGATATAAGAAGACAATGTGAGCAGGATTCATATTTTTTTGAATTTTTTTGAATTTTTTATCCTCATTTCAAATCTGGTCAAAGCTATGGTTTGACTAGCATTAAAACATGGTCAAAACACAAAATTGAGAAATGAAGCATGGATCCTTCTTACTTACACCTAAATGAACCTATTTCCAAGTTTTGGTTCCATTCCATGATTCAAAGTTCAAACCCTTCTCTCAAATCCTCGACTTCGTACGGCAGAGTTCAAGATATCACACTGTACACATGATTTTTTCGTTACAATGTATCTACACCATGTTTATCAACTTGAGTTGTTGCTAGATGATATAAGAAGACAATGTGAGCAGGATTCATATTTTTTTGAATTTTTTTGAATTTTTTATCCTCATTTCAAATCTGGTCAAAGCTATGGTTTGACTAGCATTAAAACATGGTCAAAACACAAAATTGAGAAATGAAGCATGGATCCTACTTACACCTAAATGAACCTATTTCCAAGTTTTGGTTCCATTCCATGATTCAAAGTTCAAACCCTTCTCTCAAATCCTCGACTTCGTACGGCAGAGTTCAAGATATCACATTGTACACATGATTTTTTCGTTACAATGTATCTACACCATGTTTATCAACTTGAGTTGTTGCTAGATGATATAAGAAGACAATGTGAGCAGGATTCATATTTTTTTGAATATTTTTGAATTTTTTATCCTCATTTCAAATCTGCTGGCCAGCTAACCCTAACGGCCAATCTGGACCGTCAGCTAACCTGAGGACCAACCGCATTCGTCCGATCTGTGCTTCTAGAAGGATTCCGCGCGGGTCGGCGAGCGTGATCCGTGGGAGGACTAGTTCTCGAATCTGATTGGCTGCCATCTATTCTCTATTTGGGCTGAGCTCGGATCCTTTTGACCGCTGGGCCGAATCGTGTCGCCTCCTGGAGAGCCTGCGCCCGACCGAGCCATCGAGCAGAACGCCCACGTCGGCATGCATGTCCCACGCAGCGTCGCAGCACAACTATTGTCTTGTAGAGTGCAGCCTCCTAGTCTCAGCCTTGCCACTCCTTTTAAAGAGTACACATAAAATACTAGGGGAGCAACGGTAAAACCAACGGTAACAAAACTTACTTTATTTTATTCAACTAATTATCGTCTGTCATAACAAAACTGATTTTGTTTTATCCAACTCTTTTTCATGTGTCTTTCTCAAATACAAGCATAACATACTTAGTTTCTTCAAAATCAAATCATGCTTGTGTGTCATTGCCAAATCCAAACATAACAAAACTCGTTTTGATTTATTTAACTCATTTTCGTGTGTCTTTGCCAAGTACAAATATAACATACTTAGTTTCTTGAAATTAGATCATGCTTGTGTGTCATTGCAATATCCAAACATATGATAACTCATTTTGTTTTATCCAACTCTTTTTCGTGTGTCTTTGCCAAATACAAGAATAACATATTTAGTTTCTTGAAAATCAAATCATGCTTGTGTGTCATTGCCAAATCCAAACATAACAAAACTCTTTTTGATTTATTTAACTCATTTTCGTGTGTCTTTGCCAAGTACAAACATAACATACTTAGTTTCTTGAAATTAGATCATGCTTATGTGTCATTGCAATATCCAAACATATGATAACTCATTTTGATTTAAGGGCACCCATCCCCTTCCTCTGGCTATTTAAGGGCACCCATCCCCTTCCTCTTCGCCACTCACCACTACTCTCTCCTTCTCTCAAGCCGCAACCGTCCTATCCGTGCCCTAGCCCTAGCCACCACCAAGCCCATGGCGTTCACCCACCCAACTTACCGTCTCCCGGCGACCGTCCCGGAGCGCGAGTTCCCGGCGGGAGTCATTGTGGAGAACCAACTCCGTGTGTGGACCATTTCTAGGTGGAGGACTGGTAGGGAACTTGCGGAGGTATTCCTCTCGCAAGGCTACCGCCACCTCAACCTTCCTCGCGGCGCGCCGCCCATGTTCCACCTCGACGGGTACTTCGACGGCGCGGGCAACGGTCAACTCCAGATCGGCCTCACCGTCCGCTCCGTCAACCCCCACGACGCCTTCTTCCTTCTTGGTAAGGTGTTTTGGTGTGGATGCGAGTTCATCGCATTCACAACCTACAACATCTTCACCAATTTCACCTGCAATCTTCCCTCTCTCGGGAACATGCACTCCCTCCCCTACAACTTCCACTACCCGCCCACCACCCCCATCACCATCGAGGAGGAGGAGGAGTGACCACCGGAGGAGCCAAGCCAAGGAGGAGCCAAGCCAAGGAGGAGCCAAGGAGGAGCCAAGGATGACGGCGTCGCGTCTTCTTTTAATGTTTTCTAGTTTTTATTATCTATTGTCGTTGTGTGTGTTTTTTATCGTGTGAGTTTGTATCGTGTGAGTTTGTACCGTGTGCTTCCTTGGGCATATATGCCCCACTTTATCTATTCTATTTAATTTCAATGTTTTATGAGTATTCTTATTTAATTTTCATGTGGTAAAACATTTATGCATTTGGTAAAACATTTGTGCATCACATTGCTCAATCCTAACCCTTAAACATCTACAACTGAGAAAAGAGTATCAAATGAAAAACCCAGGCCGTGCTTTACATTTAACTTAACAGGCCGGGCCACAGGGTTAGGTCTCAATCCTTACCCTTTTTTTCGTTTACAGACGCAACCCGCTTTACATTTAGCTTAACAGGCCGGGCCAGGCCCAGGCCGCTTCTCTTTTCCTCCACTTCTTTTCATCTATTTCTTTTTTATTTTTTCTTTTGCTTCTCATTTTCTCGTGCTCAAATTTGAATGTTACTCATTTTATTTACAAAACTTTATAATACAATTTGCTCATTGCCTTATATTGAAGGCTACATAACAATGCACTTTGTTCTTCTATCACAAAAACACCGCACGTTGAACGGTAATTAACATTGCACAAAAATAAATTGCAACTCATTCTTCACGGTCATCTAGATGGAAATCAAACAGGGGTGCCCCGTCATTCATATCTAACCGCATCGTCTATCGACTAATGATCAGCACATAAGCAATCCCAAGAGCAATTACACAAATATAAAAGAATGCAGCCATCATATTATCCTCGCTTCTTCGTAACCACGAGTTTCTTTATCTCGCTTGTGCATCCGCTTCAGCTCATTCAACTCAGCTACCTTGAATTCTTCCCCATTCCCAACAGTTGAAGCAAGCCCGCCGGTGGTGGGAGCTACAGATTTGTCCAACATCAGCCCCAGGGATGCGCCTTGACCTTGAATCCTATCGATGTACTCGTCCAACCACTCAAAATTCTTGCAATTGCGTAGATTCTGAAACCAATTCCCAAATCAGAACGATGAACCCTAATTCCCAAATCGAAAATATGAACCCTAATCCCCAAATCGGCACAAAAAGCAGAAATTGGACACGCCTAAATGAAATTGGGAGAGGTATAACCAAGATCTGACCTTCCCAGCTCCGCTTGTCGTCGCACTTGACATACTCGCGCCCAAGATTGCCGTGCGTGTCGGACATGGTGACACGCCGCTTCAGGGGGCGGTACGGGGCAATCCGGCAACTCATCATCGGCACTGGACCATATTGCGGCCAGCGGGATTGGGAGGATGAAGCGCTCGACATCCGCCGCCGCGATTTGTCGCCGAGCCCGAGAAGAAGAGGGGACAGGGGTGGAAGATGCGGGCAACCGGCCGAAATGGTGGCGTTGGATGGCTCCGGGAGTGGCGGCTCTGTTTTCTCGTTGTTAGTTGTGGGTCCCACGCCGTGACGTGGACAACCGGTGGGTCCCGCGCTTGAGGCCCCCTCACCTGATGTGTATAAGTTGTGGGACCAAGTGCTTGAGGCCCCTCGGCTGATGTGTATAAGTTGTGGGACCCGCGACGATCACATAATATTACCACTAACCTGTGTCTGGGCCGACTGTCGCACATAGGCTATTTGGGCCATCTTACCTGTCGCACGAGAGCTATTTCCACCAACAACGTCGCATTCTGGACGCATTTCTCCAACGACGTCGCATAGGAGCTATTCGCCCCATAGCTCCTTTGAAGTACTCTCAATTTGCCAATGGAAAGTATATACTCCACGGTTTAAAATAATTGCTCAAAATGAATGCATCAACCATCTATTTTTAGAAAATTATTTTTAACCAGAGGGAGTAAGTAAAATAAACATCTAGTGTTTGTTTTCTTTCGGAACAAATGACAACCGGCACCAACCTGCCGTATTGCCATAGGAGGAACGGGTAAAATATCACACCTCCCCCTTCCACCGCTCTCCCATCTCTACAATACTCTTGAGGGCTTCCGGCCGTTGATCACGCCTTCGAGCGCCGCTCCGCCGGAGTAGCTGCTGCTACTGCTGCTCCTTGGGCTCCTTTGGGTGGAGGAGCAGATCCACCTTCTCCAATAATTTGGTGGCGGATCTCTGTTGGTGGTTTGGAGGCCAAGAAGAGGAAGTTCTCCTGATCGGCCGTGGCAGCTAGGAGGAGAACAGAGGAATCTTGGTGTGCATGGTTGCTGCCCTTCTCTTGGCCGGCCTTGGTGGCGAGGGGGAGGTGGGAAGCAGCTTCCCTCTTTGCTCTGACAAGATCCAGGTTAGTCCGGATGTGTTGTCGGTCGGGGTTGATCTGCAACATTCCTCCTTCTTTGTCTCACCATGGAGGCGTTGGAAGAAGAGGTGATGGTGCGGCGACCTCCAGACGACGCTGGCTATTGCCTGAGTGGTGCTATGTCTTCGAGCTCAACCACGAAAGAGCCATCATGGCTTCTGCGATCTTCTGCCAGCAAGGCGGCGAATCTTCAACCTCCACAGCGGAGGCCCTCTTCGAATCAGCTGCTAGAGCTCGACGCTTCCTCTTCACCAAGTGGTGCGTCCCCAGTGAAGTGAAGGCGACCAACGGCTTCGAGTCTTCGTCGGAAATGGAGTCGAGCATATTGCTCCGGTTCCTCGGCGGCGACGCCTTGAGGACACCGGCGACCAGTGGCGGAGACACCAGTGGATTTGATCGCTTTTTATTTTTCTTTGTAGGGTGTTTTTTTACAATTTGAAAAGGCCCTATCTTCACCTGGTTTTCTGTAGGGCGAGTGATACCGGGCTTCTCTGCAAAATGTACCTACCAGCTCTGTGCTGAATATATCGGGGCCTTCTAGACCTTTTCACTTGTTCAAAAAAAAAAGGAATATATCGGGGAATTCTGATGTCGTCACCACATATCACAACGTTGCCTGATCCTTCCACCGCGATCCTCTGTGCCGGCCATCTCAGCACTTTTTCGAGACTATAGTCCGCAACCTGCCCTCCGTGCAAAGCGTCGACTCAGAACAAACGTGCCGTATGGCCACGCCTACAAGCTGGATGTGCTTCAAACCAAATGCCTGCTCCGAGTCACCGCGCTCCATCCGTACATGACGCACGCGGTGACACCTACAATTGCCACGAGTCGACGACGACGCACAGACCCGCCCGTTCGTTTTGTTGATTTGTCACCGTACAAACTAATTTCCAGTCAATCCATCCTAATAAAAAACTAATTTTCAGAAGAAAAAGTACTTACCACCACCATCCAGGAAACACACGAGCACACACCCCTCTCCCCAAGGTCCCCTATAAATATGCTAACCCGCATCCTCATATCCTCCACACCCATCACCCATACAACAAACACAAACCACAGCCGTTGTGATTTTTAGTGATCAGCAATGGCTTCCGAGAAGAATGTTGGCCTGGTGCTGCTCAACTCCTCGCTGAGCCCCTTTGGGCAGCGGTGCTCCATCGCCCTAGCTGAAAAAGGCCTCCCGCACGAGTACGTGGAGGAGGACCTGGCCGCCAAGAGTGACCTCCTACTCCGCTCCAACCCGGTCTACAAGCAGGTCCCTGTTCTCCTACACGATGGTCGTACCATTATCGAGTCCCTGATCATCCTCCAGTACCTCGATGAGGCATTTCCTGACACTCGTCCACTCCTGCCCACTGACCCCTACGAGCGCGCGCAAGCTCGCTTCTGGGCTGACTACGTTGATAAGAAGGTCTACGGCTGTGGCTCCCGGCTCTATATGGTCAAGGGGGAACCACAGGTGCCGGCGAACATAGAGATGGCGGAGATATTGAAGACACTTGAAGGGGAGCTCGGAGAAAAGGAGTTCTTTGGCGGGGAGCATGGCTTCGGGTTTCTGGACATCGCACTTGTGCCATTCTCCACTTGGTTTGAGAGCTTCGATAAGTTCTGGGGTGTCAGCGTGGAAGAGGTGGCACCAAAGTTGGCGGCATGGGCGGCGCGGTGCATGGAGAGGGAGAGCGTCTCCAAGAACGTCATCTCGCCAGAGAAGGTGTCTGACTTCATCGGAGAGATGAGGAAGGACTTAGGCATCGAGTGAGTATGCCATGCGGTGATCATGGAAGCAACGTAATGTGGTTTGGAATTCGTGGGGTTTCTTTGTGAAACGATGTGTTTGGTGGTTGTATTTATACATTATGTTGTAGTTGTTTGGTATTTTGTCAAAATGTAGTATTTTCGTGGGGCACCTTGGGTTGTCTCACGTACCAGTTATATGTGTGAAATAAGTAAACAATGATGGTTTGGTCACAATGAGTTTTGTTGCGTATTGTCCAAACTTAGGAGTATGGCTGATTGCACCATTCCATGATTCCATCTTCATTTTCAACCTTCTACTAAAAAACGGTCATGCTGACTTATTCGCTCATTGCTTTTGCGGAAAAATATAAGGTTAGAATGGAGTGTAGCTAGGTGCACCCACTAGCTTTAGGCATACTGTGGCATATAATTTAAATAAAAATATAATTGTTGCGACGCGAGAAGAATAATGTCCTTACATCACGACTAACATGCATTGGTCATATAAAGCTTTAGGAAGTTCAATGTCAAGCTCTGTAGACCAACGGGCGCCACAACCAACGCCACTAGAGCTGTCGAGGACGTCGGTTTCTTTGGAGGAGGGAGACGATTCACAACTCACAAGAGATTGGGATGGAAGATGCGAGTCCACGTGGCGGTGGAGAAACCGAGCACGACCGCTGCGGTAGATGATTGTCTGATGGATATCATCTTCGGAAACCTAGAGACTGTCTAAATTAGCATTTTTTATGGGTTAACATAACCTGCCAAAAACAGGATTAGAGAAGATAAGTACTGTGTCAACTAACAATGCCATACCAAAACTAGGTTAAGGAAAACATATGAGCATAATAGTCATCATACTTACCGGAAAAAGTCAGGCCCGCGAACAAATGCATATTCGTCTAGCCCATACAGTAGAGCACAGGCCCAGAAAAGGCGAGTCAAAGGCCACAGCTGACCACCAACCGTGTGCCCGGTCCGGTCTTCTCAGAAGAACGCGAACCGGAACCGGAACCAGAACGGCACCCACCCCCAAACAGAGTTTTCATCACCGGCGACGGCCGACGGCGGGACGAGCGAGGTAGTCCTCCTCGGCGCGGCCGCCGCGGGATCGTGCCGACAATCGCGCGATCGACCCGGCGTAGGGGGCGCAGGACTGTAGCCGCGCCGCCATGGCAGGTTCGTCGCCTCCCCGACCCCTTGGATCTTCCGCCCCTACCTACCTACCCTTGATTTCCCCCCTGGTAGTTGACTCGGCCAGGCTGCGGTGAGGAAGAGAGGCGTCGATCGTTCTCGTTTCCGCGTGCGGAATATAGAGTTTCATGTATGGATTGGGCCGAGAGATCCTGGGTGGAGGTAGCGTCCGATCGGCTAGGGTGGGTGGCGATGTTCAGGAACTTTTTCCGGCGAATGCTATGAATTCACGAGCGAGCTCTTCTAGGTTTAATCAATTTTAGTTCCTAGAATGATATTTCAAGGCTTGCTGGAATCTCTTGCCATTTAGGATAGTGGTCTGTCCGTAAGCATTATCCGAGACTGCTCTCCAATGTGCAAGTAAAACCATGACACTTTGTGGTTACAGCAATTCATATTTATTCAGTCGTGATTCATGAATGTGATTTGCAGCCACCACCAAAGACATCGGAGCGTGTTGGGACCCCATCTTGTCCAGCGCCTTTCAAGTCCCTGTCCGGAGGCACCGCTAGTGACATTGTCGAGTTGTCTGGGACAGCTAAACCTGGGGAAGTTGTTTCTCCTGCAGTGAGCAATGCTGTTTCAATGTAACCAATACAGTTTCAAGGCCTTTGCCCCCACGTCCTTGGCAGCAGCAGCAGCAGCAGCAGCAGCAAGGATATGGATTGGGCTGAGAGTTCCTTGGTGTAGGTAGCGTCCGATCAGTTAGGGTGGGTGGCGTTGTTTAGGAACTTTTCTGGTTAGTACTATGAATTCACGAGCGAGCTTTTTTAGGAAGGAATAACTGGTAATTTTGCTTCAGGAAGCTATATTTCGGGATTTAGTTTTTCATCTGAGATCTTAGGCCCATATTTTGTATAGGAGTTTAACTGACTTAGTTCCTGGGAATTTCTTCAACGTTAATCGGTATTAGTTCCTACATATTTCATGTCTGGCTGAAAACTCCGCATTTCCGTATAGTGGTCTGCCCCATAAGCATCCATCTCAGGTTGCTGTATAATGTGCAACATAAGCCATCCAGCTTCGTGGTTAGAGCAATTCATTGACTCAGTCATGAATGTGGTTTGCAGGTAATGGTCCACCACCAAAGCCATGGGAGCGTGTAGGGACTTCATCTGGTCCAGCGCCTTTCAAGCCCCCATCTGGAGGCACCACTAGTGACGTTGTCGAGGCTTCTGGGACAGCGAAACCCGGGGAAGTTGTTTCTCCTGCAGAGAGCAATGCTGGTTTCAGTGGGAATAGTACAGTTTCAAGACCTTTGCCCCCACGTCCTTGGCAGCAGCAGCAACAAGGGTATGGAAATTCTTATGGAGGTAAGCAATAATTTGTGCACACTTCAGCAATTCCATGCTGTTTGTGGCTTGAAATGGTAACTTTCTAATCAAAATGCAGGTTATGGTGCCACTACGTATAATTCATATGGTGGATTTGGTGGGGCTTATAGTAGCGGTGCCGGTGGGCTATACGGAAATAACATGTATTCAGGTTATGGAGGAGGTTATGGTGGCTCATACGGTGGTTCTGGAATGTATGGTGGGTCGATGTATAATAATGGAATGGGAAATCCATACGGTGGTATGGGCATGAGTCCTTACAATCAGGGTCCTAATTCATTTGGCCCTCCAGCCCCACCCCCAGGTTTCTGGATGTCCTTCTTACGAGTGGTAATGCATTCTTCTAGTAACTTAAATTTCAATTATATATTCATCATTTACCAACTCTACAGTTGAGTATGATTAAGTCTTGAAAAATTCAGTCCTCCAAATGGTGATGCTGATGTGTTCAAAACTTTGAAAAATATGTTTGCTTGTGTAGTCTGTTTGCGCTGCTAGGTCATGATTGATTGGTGCCTGTGAAGTTCATCCCTTCTTGTGTACATAAGAATTTAGTTAGCTGAACAGGTTTCGTGTTTGGCTAGTAATTAAAGATCTATATATGAAATGGCTCCAACTTATTGTTTGTTCCTTTCAGCTTGTGCATTCAGAAATTAAATCTTTCCATGCTTTAAGTAGTTTACCGGATTGGGGATAACATTCAATTTACTCTGTTTCTCATCGATCGCAGCTGCATGGAGCTGTGAATTTCTCTGGGCGAGTTGCTTTCCTTCTCAGCCAGAACACTCAGGCATTCCACATGTTCATCACAGCTCTTTTGCAGGTAGTTTGATGAGTCCTTTTCCATTTGAACTACTCCATATTCAAGCATGCTTCTTAAGTCTTGCTGGACTCTGACCCGATGTATTATTGCCACAGTTGTGTGATAAGTCTGGAATGCTTTATAGCGAGCTTGTGATATTCGCTTTACATTTGCTGGGGGTCAAAGCAAAACCAAAGAAGGGCAAACTTCAGGGTGCAGAAGCTCCATCGTTGGAGAGGCCAGGCCAGCAATTTGTGGAGGCACCAAAAGCTAACAAGAACTCATGGGAGAAGGTCTGGAGTGGGGATGGTAGGGGAATATAAGGTGCTATATATGTGCAGTTACAGCGACAGCTTTTTTTTTTCAGACGAGGACGATGAGTTTGCTTACAGCTACGGGGAGAAAAGAAATCTGATGGCTCCTGTTCAGATGCATTTTGCATTTGAACTAGAGGGGAAGAAACCAAGTAATCCCTAATGCTGGTTGTATATACGGTGATTCTTTTTCTTCCCTAGTAATGTATATGTGCAGTGCTTACGGGGAGTTTGCTGCTTTGAGAAATGTGATCTTTTTTTTTTGCGGGAAGTGAGGAATGTGATCTGACTGTTAAAACATGTGAGTTGGCAATTTGTCTGTTTGTTGAGAATAGAGTAAATATTACTGTCACCTTGTTCAGATAAGTAGATAAGAATATGCCTATTTTCCTATTTATATTGGCAATTATAAAAAATCAGTCAATTTCATACAAAGGTATGCTGGTGTCCCATGTAAGAATGGCATGGAACTATTATCTGTCTCACTGTTGTTTTTTGCCAACAGGCGAACCAACACGAGTTCGTGACATCCCTTAGGACCAGTTGCTGAGTCAGATAGACGGAGGGTATGTGAGCTGTGTGGTGCCTGAAAACTGTCATAGAATTGCCATATATACTCTGAGCTCTGAAGCTGAATCGTGCTATCCCTTTCCCACCATAGGGATTGGGAGGACGACAAGGGTAGATGACTGTTGTCTACTTTGAGCATGCTTCGTACCATATCCTAGCGTTTGCCTTGAAGTTCTGTGACACGAGAACGTTGTATAAAGGATAACTTCCTTTATGACTTAAGTCCTGTCTCTGACCAAGATGGAGCAGATTTGTGAGCCATCCTGTTGTGATGACGAAAGCCTTCTAGTGCAACAGGTTCATTCAGCGAAACCTTGTGAGCATGGTCCCTGTATATATCAACTCTACTGTCATGAAAGTGGTGGAACAATCCCACTTATTCAACCAAACCAAACATGCCATGCCAGTACACAATTTCAGCAAGTGGTAGTAGTATGATTTACGCATTGGAGTATGGTTGCCTTGCCTTGCCTTTCCTAATGTCATTGTGATCCGGAGTCACCCACGAGGAAGATAACACACCCGACCTTGTCGCTCTTACAATTTTCGGCGACAAATCCCGGGAGAAGATAATCTGCTGCGACTGTTGAACACCGAAAAAATTAGGGGAAACGAAAAAACAAGTAATTTCTTTTATTGTGTTTCTCCAATGGTTTGGGTGATGCTGATGTCAAGTGGATGAGGAAGCAGTGTAGGAGGAGCCAGCCTTCATCCCAACCTCCAATAGCTCATCCGTAACCTCCCTCTCCTTTTCCTGGTCCTTCTCTCAACACGCTCCACCTCCACGTCTCTCTGCATATTTGTCTCCATGCGCAGGAGAAACCTCTCCAATCTATCTCTTAGCTATATATCGCTTGGACTGCACCTGCACCACTCCCGCTCTCGTTCCCCTCTCGCGCCTCGCCTGCCTCCCTCTAGGTAACAAAGTGATCCATCCATGACCTTCATCCAGTCCCTTCTCCTGGAGCTAATTTCTCCTTGAGCTCCGTCTGTGTTTCTGCAATACTTCGGTGTTGAAGAACAAGAGGGTTTTGCTTTTTTGCATCTTTCCTTTGCTTTCGACGAATCGCTCTGTTGGTTTTCTGTATGAGTAGTGGCATGATTATCTACTTGTTTCGCTTCGTTTCTTCTGAATGTTTTTGGGGATGAGGGTACATAGTATTTCTGCTAAAACAGCTCAGATGCTAGTACTCCTATTGTTTCTGCTGAAAGAGCAGCGTCCCTTTTATGCAGAAACAAAATGGGCATCTGTGTGCACACTTCAAGGAAGGCGTCCGTCCCTTTTGTTCCTCCAGCCATGGAACGTCTCATTTCTTTTTCGTTTGGTTATGTTGCCATTTTTTGTGTCAAGGGGCTTGGATACTTGCATCTCATGCATCCTCTTAAGCATTTTTTTTGCATGCAAAACGGTGGCCGTTTTGGGTTGCAGATCTCTACCCGCTTACACTCGTACTCTTCTTGGTTGCAGAGTGGTGCGGGGTTCACTGCTAGTCAGGAGAAAATGGGGGAGATCACCAATATGATGGAGTACCAGGCCATCGCGAAGCAGAAGCTTCCCAAGATGGCCTACGACTACTACGCGTCCGGGGCGGAGGACGAGTGGACTCTCAAGGAGAACCGGGAGGCTTTCTCGAGGATCCTGTAAGCCAATTAAGTTCAAATTCTCCATTTATAACAAGCTTTCATGACGGAGGAAGTATTTTCTTTGTTTGGCCAACGAACTTTTCCAATTTTTCATGTCTAGCTTTTGAAATCAATTATCAAATACATCAAGTACAACACAGTTCATTTACCACGTTGATCCCAAAATTAGTGGTCATCGGACAGAACTTAATCATAAGTACCAGGGTTACTAGCGTATGAAATGGAAACTTTGGGATGTTTTAGTGGTCAACGAAGATGGATACAAAATGTGACTTTTGCGATCAAAATAAAGAAACGTTTTACTTTTGCAATGAAATTTTTAATAACAGTAATGATTGAGTTGTCTCGTACCAGAATGCGCAAAATATCCTTCTTGGTGGAACATATATATGCTCTATAAGTAAAACATTTTGATTCCCTAGTTATGGTTGCTGCTTGTCCATTTGCCTAGCCAAACTTCTCTAAATACCTTAGTTTGATCGAGCGTTTGAACACAACTTCTCAAAAATTGTGTGAACTCACACATTTTTTTTGTAGCCGTTGGATCTACATCCAACCATCACCATCACTTCCAGCATCTAATAAATAGACCTCCGTCTTAACCTAACCGGTCTCCCACCGCACCACAACAGGCGCCGCAATTTCCTCATATCCTTTTCTTCCACCAAGTTCTAGATCTAGAGTTTTCAATCTTGATCTTCTCTAGCGATCTTTGTGGTTCCACCTTTCCTCCTCTTCTCCGGTGGACCTTGATGTTGCCTCCCGGGCAGTGGGTGGTGGTGACGCCTTTGGTGCTCCCCGTCAAAGTGGCGAAGCGGCGGGGGCTTGTCATCAAGGTGAATTTGGGCACGCCGTCTAGTAGTTTGTATTGACTAGTTGCTTTGTCCGGCAAAAAATTGGTGGATGACCATGCTTTAGCAACACCGGCGAAAAGTAAAAAAAGGTAAATTCTGACAACTTACCATACAATTCAGATCTTAACCTCATAGCTAACCTAATGGCAACGCAGAGATGACACACATCCTACCAGACGACCTCCAATCCGAGATCATCGAGCACATCCCGCCGCTTCCTCAAAGCCTTGTCCATGCCTCTGCTGTCTGCAGGGCTTGGCGCCGTATCGTGAATGATCAAGGTTTTCTACGCCGGTACCGCGTGCGCCATGGTAGACCCCTAACCATGGGCTTCTTCCACAACTCCGACACAATTCCCCGCTCATTCGTGCATGTGGGCGGGTTCAGTAGCTTCTCCTTTGAGCGGCCCGGCGAGAATGAACACCGTTGGAAGTTCATGGATTGTCGGCATGGCCGCGTTCTCCTCTTTGACGAATCCAGCAGGCAAGATATGCGTTTCCTTGTGTGGCACCCTATGACTGGCTATTGTCATCGGAAGATCGTCAGACAAGACTCCTTCTTTAGACTGAATTTCTTAAAGAGTAACACCAATGCTGCCCTAATCTGCGCGGCCGGCTGTGATGAGGACAACCATTACATGAATTGCAAGCCCACAAGTCCGTTCTGCATAGCAGTCGTGAGCAGCGACTCTCGGGGACGTGTGTCTGCCAACGTCGTCTCCTCGCTGACCGGCCAGTGGGGCCCAGAGTCCATGCCGGTGGACCTCCTGCCAGTGGGTGGCCAGATCCGCGCGGAGCCATGCGCCATCGTCAACAACACCATGTACCAACCACTTTATGACTATCGTGTGCTGGCTTATGACATGGGACAGCGCACCCTCACCTCGTTCGAGCGACCAAGGGGTGGTAATGTCCGCCTTATGAAGGTGGACGGTGGTGCACGGCTCGGTCTTGCCGCTGCACAAGACCTGATTATACGCCTGTGGGTGCGGGACACCGACGCTGATGGCGGTTGGGTGTTGCGCAAAACAATTGATCTAGGCGAGTTGGTGACCGATCTCTCCATGGCGCCATTGCCTTGGACGGACTCTCGGTTCCCCGTGATGCCACCGGTGAAGATCATCGGGGTTGCTGAGGAGGGCGACGCATTATTCTTCTGGACCATGGTGGGTGTATTTATGATGTGCCCCAAATCTTTGGAGATAACCAAAGTGCATGATACTGCCGAGGGTATGAATATTGTGTACCCTTATGCTGCATTCTATCTCCTTCCTGCCCCGCAGTAATGTGTGCCTCCCTGGCTTTGCATTTGCTGCATGAGATCAACATGTAATAGGTTAGTGGCAAAACATTGGGTCCGACGCTTACAGGTTTTTGTCCCGTAGGGAGTACTCGAATCTGAGTACGAACAGCGGGTTTCCTGTTATTGTGTTGAGCTCCTACTGTATTTTACTTTTGTAAAACTATGCAAATGGGCATTACTAGCCTCACAATAGGTTGGCTGATATCCAGCCAATTTTTGAAGCGAGCTGCTGTTTGTAAGTCGATTGAGAAATAGATACTTCTAAGTCAGACTAAGTAAGTCTACGCAACTTCTAGAATTTCTTACAACATAGTATCTGCTAGCACTCTTCACCGTTGAAAGTGAACAGGTTTCATCTGATAAAATCGTATTTTACACCTATATATGACGCCCACTTCTTCCTGAAAGGATCAATGTGGTTCAAACTCAGACCTAAGCAGAATTAATCAAGACCACGAATACCGACCTGGTTCAAAAGCAGGGGGTTCAACTGGGGAAAGAGATAGAGGATAGACTGCAAAAGTTGAGCACCGTCATCTCTAACGATGAATACCGGCCACGACTTTTCAGACAACAATCACGACATCATATAGTGTTTTTTCAAATGAGTGGACTTTTTATGCTTTATTAATACACATTTAATCACCCAACATGGTCCACGATCTAAAATTGTGTTCAGAAATCGCAATGCAGAAGAAGAAAGAAATCTACTAGCCACTGGATCTATCGGTGAACATGATCACGCAGTTGCTCGTTCTTACGTACTATTAGCAATTTAATTAGAATTGCTCCGTTTGAGTATGTAGTTTTGTCAATCAGATGCCGCTTGCTGTTGAATATAAATATAGTGCCTCGCCCATTTTCATCAGTTTGAACTTTTGGTTCAGTTGACTAGTGCATCAATCCGCTAAGGACTTTTAATTAATTAATTAATAAGTTTGCACTTTTGGTTCAATTGGCTAGTGCATCAATCCTACATTTGCGAACACTGAACTCATTAATTACATCAGCATTTGGTATCTGTTTTTATCAAGGGCCCTCGATTAATCTTACTGCAATCACCTCTTGCTAGGTTTCGCCCTCGCATACTGATCGATGTGTCCACCATCGACATGACCACATCTGTTCTTGGATTGAAGATCTCGATGCCCATCATGATTGCCCCCACTGCATTTCAAAAAATGGCGCACCCAGAAGGTACGCGCGGTGTTAAAATCCAACACTCTGCTGTCAGCTTTGCAATGTGTTAATCTGCTTAAACTGGAATTATATATGTCTTTGCTGATTTGCAACAAACTGAGATTGCATTACTCCCGTGTGTATTTCTTCAGGAGAGTACGCAACGGCACGGGCAGCCGCGGCGGCAGGAACTGCAATGGTATGTTGTTGTAGTCAGTCCAAGGGCGCGCGAACTGTATAAATAGAAGCTGTCTGAATTTAACATGATTGGGTCGACGTTGGCCATCTATGCTTTTTGTTTTTCAGACGCTGTCATCCTGGGCTACCTCGAGCGTGGAGGAGGTGGCCTCCACTGGACCGGGAATCCGCTTCTTCCAGCTCTACGTAAGCATCACACATCGATCTCGCAACTCGTGAGTATCAGGAGATGTTAATCATATTTGGTTCTGAATGTGCCATGGACGATGGATGGGTGTTTTGCAGGTGTACAAGGACAGGAAGGTGGTGGAGCAGCTGGTGAGGAGAGCCGAGAAGGCCGGGTTCAAGGCCATCGCCCTCACCGTCGACACCCCGCGCCTCGGCCGCCGTGAAGCTGACATCAAGAACCGGTTCGTGCTGCCGCCCAACCTGACGCTCAAGAACTTCGAGGGCCTGGACCTTGGCAAGATGGACCAGGTTTGTACGTGTTCCTTCAGCTATCTAAAATCTATCCTACATATGCTGCGTTTTATGTTTCTCATCTTGGTTTGGAGTTTTGGCGTACGTGCAGGCGGCTGATTCCGGGCTGGCGTCGTACGTGGCCGGTCAGATCGACCGCACCCTCAGCTGGAAGGATGTCAAGTGGCTGCAGACCATCACCACCATGCCCATCCTCGTCAAGGGAGTCATCACCGCAGAAGATGGTAATATGCCGATCCTCGTTTACTTGATTGATGATCTCGCCATTTCATTACGTTTGAATATGTGTGCTGACATGACATGGTCGTGTCCGCAGCTCGTCTGGCCGTCCACTCCGGCGCGGCGGGCATCATCGTGTCCAACCACGGCGCCCGCCAGCTCGACTACGTGCCCGCCACCATCAGCGCCCTCGAGGAGGTGGTCACGGCTGCCCAGGGACGCATCCCGGTCTTCCTCGACGGAGGCGTCCGCCGTGGCACCGACGTCTTCAAGGCGCTCGCCCTCGGCGCCGCCGGGGTCTTCGTAAGTCACCCAACTAATCGCGACCGTTCGACAAGTGACTACAAAACTCATGTGATCTAACACTAAACTGATCTTACTTGCGTTTGCCAGATCGGCCGGCCGGTGGTGTTCGCGCTGGCGGCGGAGGGCGAGGCCGGCGTGAGGAACATTCTGCGGATGATCCGTGAGGAGTTCGAGCTCACCATGGCTCTCGGCGGATGCACCAAGCTCAGCGACATCACCCGCCGCCACATCTTCACCGAGGACGACCGCCTCGGACGCCCCCTGCCCAGGCTGTAAGCCAGCATACGCACGACGGCAGCTCTCCTCGGGATATCTGTCAACGGCGACGGCACCAAGCTAGCTAGCTCACCATCCATTCACGAAATAATTAATCCCAATTCTATAGCGCGCGGCGCCTCGTCGGTGGCCCGGGACGGTGGGTTCTAGTAGATAAATTTTGCGTCTTGTCAATCAGCACGTTGGTAATTTGACCATATCTTACATGGACTACACGATATTGTACTCCATCCTATTGGATCCACATGTATATCAATCCAGCATGTATTTATATCCTATACTATACATTGTCATCGACAAGAAGGTTTTCTTTCTACCGATGGAATCTTTATCTTTACCTACTAATAAAGGCACTATGGTTTCTCCCCAATTTTTTGGTCCGTTTTGAATTTGCCCCTATGTTTGAATGAAAATTATGCCACCGGTTAAGAGAAAACGTTTCCATCTGTTCCAATCGATCGATCGCTGCCGGAGGTCTCTCGCTAGCGTTATGCTCATTCCGTATTACTGTGGGCGGGCTTCATTCCATATTTCCATGCTAGGTTGGCCCGTGTATGGAAAGGCCCAATTTACCTGCAGCAGGAAATCCCACGCAGGAAACCAGCCATACAACGAACTGTCATACGTTAACTACTAGTCCCACCTCGCTTCCTTCTAGGAAGCTTTGCCAATTTATATAGTACTAAAGTTTACTGGTTATCTGCAAGCCTACTAAGAAAACAGAAGCATCACAATTAACTCGTGGTGGCCGTGACGAGCATGGGAGGAAAAAAAACAGAAGTGAAATCTCACTTCGATATATGGAAGGAAACAAGAAAGACGTGCACGCTGGGATTGAGGATGGTGCAATAAACTCCTTGCATGGGGGCTTCTCATAATGGAATGGAAGACAGTATGACTTTTAGAAATTTTTGCATATGAACAATTATTTATTAATTGTCGGCTCTCCTATGCCTGATGCGCCACTCGAGTGTGGGCTATGTTTTAGAAATTTACATATGCGCATTTGTTTATTTTCAGTATGTCCACCTTAATTGAACCGTGTCTGACATGGTCTATAATTTTGCTCTCTAAAAACAGTCACAACCATCGGTTCGGATAAATAGGTTAGTAAGTATCCAGATAATAAGTACAATTATATTTCAATTTTTTTGAATCTCTTAAATAGCATTTTTTTTAATCTTTGAATAAGTTGGTGTGCCTACGCACATGGTCCATTAGGTATTTCCGTGGTAAGAAAATCCTAAATTATATGCACAAATTAGTTAGTACCGGCTAGACCTAATTGAAAATGTGGTTCAAGTTAGTTTTTTTTTAATCATATTTTCTAGATAGCGCCTACCATCGTCCTCGTGGCAGACGAGGAGACGATGCGGAAGAACGAGCGGTGCCGTCATTATCAATCACTTATATGATTTCTTGGATTTGATCTCTTAATTTTTCCCGTAAAATTAATTGTTTCTATTTTCTCGTCACCGGGATGGATGTGTCGAAGGATAAGACGGTCTTGAGCTTTTTGTGCGCAAAATTTTCAATTATATTTTGGTCTAAATTATGTTTGTCTCAAGAATGCTTTGTCTCAATAAATATCAACCCGTATCAACGCCACTTCATATTTTATATTACCTCTATCCATAAAATGATATTAGAGATTTATCTAAATTTAGATGTCAACAAATCTCCGACTTATTTATGCCTTCAAAAATTTAAATTCTAAATATTCGTCCTAGCTAATCTCAATTTCTACACAACCCCTGGTCACATGTGATGTTTATTTTGCTGCTCATGGTGTGTCAGGCGATTTTTCCAACGTGAATGACTGGTTTCATGTTTTCTAAATAATTATTATGTCGAATTATTATCATCTTCGTGTGCAAGGTCGACGAAACCTGTACCCATATCTGAAAGGAATCATTCTACCCCTGGTTTTCCGTGAAACCATGTGTAGATCTCTTTCATATAAAACAATTAGAAGTTCTTAGTCTGGATTGCTAATTTTATTCACATGGCCATCATTTCGACCCCTTCCATGGAACTGCATTTTAGAAAATGTGGGGGAAAGATAGGAGCCAGCTATTTACTATTACCTGTTCACTATTTTGACTTCTTGCCATTTTTAACTTTAAGAGACGAAATTTTTATGCATGTACGTAAATCTAAATTTCTCTATCCGTTGCAACGCACGGGTATTTATGCTAGTACATAGAAAAAGAGGAGTAGAGCAAGTCAGGGCACGAACAATCAGCCATTAAGCACCAAACTACTACCAAACGGCCAGGGAAAGACTAGGAGGGAGCTATCCCCAAATGTGATCCATCTTAGCTCAATTGGTTGGAGAGTGATTATACAATCTTAGCACCTCAGTTCAAATTCTTACGAATGCGAATTTAGGTTCCTATTTATACTTAAAGCCTAGGCTAGACCTAGCCAACACAGAGATCTAGATCCT